>NC_141024.2:5285000-5475000 GCF_052040795.2 Danio rerio
CACAATTCTTGAGATTTTTTGCAGATAACTTAATTGTTTTATGTTAAATCCACTGAAATTTGTTGAGTTAACTTAATCGATATGTGTTGGGACAACATGAATGAATTGTGTGAAACCCTGCATTTTTTGCTCACTCTTAACAGAGTCTATTTCTTCTTCTTTTTAAGTTTTCATAATATAAATAACAATAAATATCTTTTTTTTTTTTTACTTTTTCCCTGGTTTAAAGAAAGTTTTCATAATATAAATAACACTAAAGAGCGTTTTTCCTAGTTTGTAGCAAGTTCTAATATAAAGAACACTAAAAACTTTGATTTCTAGTTTCAAGAAAGTTTTCATAATATAAATAATAAATAAGTTTTCCCTAGTTTGAACAATGTTTTCATGACATAAAGAACACTAAAGACCTTTTCCCTAGATTGAAGAAAGCTTTTAAAGAGCCTACACGGGTTCTTCACAGATTCATCAATGCCAGTTGATTATGAACCTTAATTTTTAAGACCCTTTTTAACATTAATTGCAATAAACGACAATAAAATGTCCTGCTGAATTATTAGCCCGCTTTGTTTTTTTCCCAAATTCTGTTTAACGGAAAGAAGATTTTTTCAACACCATTTCTAAACCTAATAGTTTGATCTGTAGACAATTAAAAAAAAAAATTTAAGGGGGCTAATAATACTGACCTTTAAATGGTTATAGATAAATTAAAAACTGCATTTATTCCAGCTATAATGCAATAAATAAATAAAACAAATCAGATTTTTCCAGAAGAAAAAATATTATGGGAAATGCTGTAAAAAAATTCCTTATGAAACATAATTTGGGAAATATTTAAAATAGAAAAACAAATCACAGGAGGGTGAAAAATTTTGCCTTCAACTGTATATATGCATGTGTGTGTCAAACAGAGGAAATGTGACCAGTACTGGCCTCTGGAGAATCAAGAAGACTACGGCTGTTTTCTGGTAACCCTTAAGAGCAGCAGAACTCTGGCCTACTACACACTGAGGACATTCACACTGAGGAATGTCCAGATCAAGAAGGTCAGTAACTACTGTACAATCGCAGAAATCATTGAGAAGGAATATGCATTTTTACATTTTTCTGACATGTTTCCTCCATCAGGGCTCTCAGAAAGGCCGCAGTCAGGAGAGGACGGTGCTTCACTTTCATTACACTCAATGGCCTGACATGGGCGTCCCAGAATACACACTGCCCCTGCTGTCTTTCATCAGGACATCCTCACAGGCCAGAACGGCTGAGATGGGGCCTGTGGTGGTGCACTGCAGGTAAGCAGTTACAGTCAGGATTATTAGCCCCCCTGAATTGTTAGTCCCCTGTATATTTTCCCCCAATTTCTGTTTAACGTAAAGATAGATTTAATAACTCATTTCTAATAACTGATTTCTTTTATTTTTGCCATGATTTTCAAGTATTCAGATTAAGGTGACATTAGATTCAAGTTGAATAGATTAAAGTTGGGGTAATTTGGCAAGTCATTGTATAAGGATGGTTTGTTCTGTAGAAAATCCAAAACAAATATTGCTTGAGGGGATAATAATATTGATGTTAAAAGGATATTTTAAAACTCCTTTCATTATACCCCGAAATAAAACAAATAAGACTTTGTCCAGGAAATAAATTTATAGGAAATACTGTGAAAAATTCCTGAATCTGTTAAACATCATTTGGGAAATATTTGAAAGGGGAAAGGAAATTCACAGAAGGGCGAATAATTCTGACATCAACTGTATATTTAACAAATTGTTTTGCTTGAATTGATTTGATTGCACACATATAATCAGATGACGAAAAGAATGAGTGGATGTATGACAAAAAGCTGGCCTATTTAATATAGTTTTGCTGTATAGTGTATTTGTTTTGCTTTCAGCTTTACTACTGCATTAATTGTGTTTTTTTAGATTTTAAATATAGCTGATTGGTAAAGAGCACAAACAATGCATTTCTGGCATCAACACTAATACTACAAACTACTACAAACAAACAACTACAGACCAGCTCAGGGGTGTCCAAACTCTGTCTTGGAGGACCGGTGTACTGCATAGTTTAGCTCCAACTTGCTTCAACACACCTACCTGGAAGTTTGTAGTATACCTAGAAAGAGCTTCAATAGCTGATTCAGGTGTGTTTAATTGGGGTAGGAACTAAAATATGCAGGACACCGGCTCTCCAGGACTGAGTTTGGATACCCCTGGACTAGCTGAACCAATAATAAACTGAAGCTGAATCAACAATGTTTGCAAAGTTATCATGGAGTTTTCATGTTTTCCACCACAGAATTTTGGAAAGAACATATTAATTATGACCTTTACCTCACAATTTAAGTTATAAGTTCAGTGGGGGGAAAACGATGGTGAAAAAAGGTGCAAGATGTTAACCAGGAATTGCAAAAAAAAATAATAATAATAATAATGATGTTTCTAATTAATTTACATGTAAATTTAGAATTCTCGGTAGGGGGCAGGATTGTGACATTTAAATGTAGAATTCTAATAAAAAAATTGAATTGAGATTTAAATTTAGAATTCTAAAGGTGGAAAAGGCAGAATTGTGACATTAAAATATAGAAATATGAGAAAAAAAATTAATTGAGATTTAAATTTAGAATTCTGAGGTAAGGAAAGGCAGAATTGTGACGTAAAAATGTAGAATCATGACAAATAAAACTGAATTAGGATTTAAATTTAAAAGTCTGAGGGAACAAAGGTAGGGTTGTGACATTTCAATTCAGAATTCTGAAGAAATAATAGAGCCGTGATTTAAATGTTCAACACAGGCAGTATTGTGACATTTGAATGTGTAAGACTGAGAATACATTTAGAATTAAAATGTAGAATTTTAAGAATAGATTTAAAATAAAACTTCAATTTAGAGGGCAACACGGTGGCTCAGTGGTTAGCGCTGTCGCCTCACATCAAAATGCTGGTCTCAACTGGGTCGGTTGGTACAACTGTATGGAGTTTGCATGTTCTCCCTGTGTTTGCATGGGTTTCTTCCGGATGCTCCAGTTTCACCACAGTCCAAACACATGTGCTATAGGTGAATTGGGTAAGCTAAAAATTGGCTGTAGTGAATGAGTGTGGATGAGTGTGTATGGGTGTTTCTCAGTGATGGGTTGCAGCTGGAAGGCCATCCACTGCGTAAAACATATGTTGGATAAGTTGGTGGTTCATTCCGCTGTGGTGACCCCTCATTAATAAAGGGAATAAGCTGGGAAAAAAATGAATGAATGAATGAGCTACTTTTGAACAGTTATTAAATGTTACATTTTGTACTGTATTTTTGATTAAATAAATGCAGCTTTGATGAGCAGGAGAAGTTTATTTTAAAACATTTAAAAATCCTACTGACCTCAAACTTTTGACCGATAGTGTACCTGATTTCACACCTCCTTCATCCTTAATGACAGGACGGGAGCCTTTGTCTCGATTATCTCTACAGAGTTCTCTCCCGGCATGCCAAACCTGCTAACAGCGTCAATCAATATCTCAGTGTGAACTCTTGAAATATCTAATTCTGAGAATAAATTTAGAAGTAAAATTTAATTAATAATTATGAACAGAAAAGGCAGAATTGTGATGTTCAATTTAAACTGCTGATATAGAATAAAAACCTCCACACACTTGTGCTGAATAATGACCAATGAACTGTGTCACTAGTGAACTACAGCTGCTGTACATCTTCTCTGAAGCAAACTGAACCGAATAATGACACTTGTGTTTTTGAACGTGAATGTGTGCTCTGCAGTGCTGGTGTGGGTCGAACAGGAACCTACATCGTGATCGACAGCATGTTGAAGCAGATAAAGGAGGAAAACACCGTGAACATCATGGGCTTCCTCAAACACATCCGCACCCAGAGGAACTACTTAGTGCAGACAGAGGTAAACAGAGTAAAACTTGCACTGCAGCTCACGTCATGTCACAAACTACAGCAGCTCCACCTTTCTGCTATTATACATTGACTGGTTCGCTTTTGGGGCAATGCAGTGGCGCATTAGGTAAAGCTTTTGCCTCACAGCAAGAAGGTTGCTGGGTCACTGGTTCGAGCCTCGGCTCAGTTGGCGTTTCTGTGTGGAGTTTGCATGTTCTCCCTGCGCTCGCGTGGGTTTCCTCCAGGTCTCCGGTTTCCCCCACAGTCCAAAGACATGTAGTACAGGTGAATTGAGTAGGCTAAATTGTCCGTAGTGTGTGAATGTGTGTGTGGATGTTTCCCAGAGATGGGTTGCGGCTGGAAGGGCATCCGCTGCGTAAAAACCTGCTAGATAAGTTGGCGGTTCATTCCACTGTGGTGTCCCCGGATTAATAAAGGGACTAAGCCGACAATAAAATGAATGAATGGTTCGCTTTTATCGTATATCCTTTTGTATTTTCCTTTTTACAATCTTGGGTTTCTTTTTTACTAATAAACAGTGGGGATGCTTTTTCGCTGTTGTTGTTGATCATTGTTTTTCTGTTTTGTGCAAATTTATTTCAACAAATCCTATAAATAAAGTATTTCAAAAAGAAACTACAGCAAATCTCATATCTTTTTCCATCAGGAGCAGTACGTCTTCATTCATGACGCTTTAGTGGAGGCCATCAGGAGTAAAGAGACTCTGGTTTCATCCAGTCTCATCCACACATACGTGTCTGGTCTACTCACACCAGGACCCGCAGGGAAAACCCCTCTGGAGAAACAGTTCAAGGTCAGACTCTTGGGTTTATGTACTCCTTCTATGCATTAATCATTATTATTACAAAACTGTTGGTACCCTTCCATTGAAGAAAGAAAAAGTAGAGTGGTCACGTGACATGAATCAATGACAATGAAATGTGTGAAAATAAATGAATGAAAATCAGATATTGATTTCAAATTAAATGAATCCTGTTCATCCCACACCAGCACTGCAGACCAGCACACATTCACACTCATAAACACTCCACCAAAGCCAAGCTCTAAAAACACGACGCAGAACAGTTCAATAGTATCTTAATGCAGCCTTTATGATGCAAGTTGAGATTGCATCAATCAGCGATGCAATGTCAGACCAAATGCACTCAATGGAGTGAGTGACGTCCCGGTGACGGGTGGGGTTAGGTTAGGTGAGCGCATTAAATAGCATTGGATGCAACACAGATTGCACTGCACCAGGTCTGCATCCGGACCCCTCTCGAACAGTTTGGCTCATAATAGATTTAGTTTTAGTTCAAGAAGGCCAAACTTCATTGGTCATTATTCAGCTCACTTCTAAGTGAAACTGGTCTGGACCAAACTAAAGGGTACCGACAATTTTGCTTACATCTGTATTTCTGTAATGAGAGATGAATTGATTTGCTGTTTTGTTCTTGCAGTTGGTCAGTCAGAGCTGTGCAAAACAAAGCGACTACACGACAGCTTTGAAGGAGAGCAACGTATCCAAAAACAGGACTGCTTGCCTTATGCCTGGTGAGTGGTGCAATATCAAATTCATTCATTTTTATACATATTTACAGTATTGCGTCATTTAATCTTTTAAATAAATATAAGATTTCAAAAACTGATTAAGTAGCTTGATTTTTTTCATATATTACAAATGTATATAAATGAATAAATCATGTATAATATTCATTCTTTTTCTTGTCGGCTTAATCCCTTTATTAATCCGGGGCCGCCACAGCGGAATGAACCGACAACTTATCCAGCACGTTTTTACGCAGCGGATGCCCTTCTCTGGGAACATGTATAATATTAATCTAAATAAATAATAATTAAACATTTTATGTATGCATATTTATACATTTTCAAGGCTGTTTATTATAAATATAGTATGTATAATTGATATACATTCGAAGATATAACTTAACCTAATAATAGTTAGATAGTAAGTATTAGATAAATAATTATTTATAATTGTTTTTTTATTATAAATTGTTTGATAGAGCAAGCAAGCGTTTTCTCATCATTACCTCACTGAAAAAAGTGTTGCATGCAAAACTGTTGCAAACAATTTATTTGTGTTGAATTTAAACAAACAAATTAAATTTAGTAACGTTCAACTTAATTTGTTTGTTTAAATTCAGCCCAAATAAATTGCTTACAACTACTTAACGTAAAAAAATTGAGTAAATCCAACGAATTATCATTGAATAATTTTTTTCAGTGTATTATATTTTTCTTCTGGAAAAAGTCGTATTTGTTTTATTTGGCTGGAATAAAATACATTTTAAAGTCATTATCATAAGTCTCCTTATTAAATTATTCTTTTTTATGTTGTCCAATGATTCCCTTATTAAGCTAACTCACCGGTTAAACTAATTAACCTAGGTAAGCTTTAAATGGCAATTTGAGCTAAATACTAGTATCTTAAAAAATATCCAAAATATTATGTACTGTCAGATATTAGAAATTAGTTATTTTGAACTATTGTGATTAAAATGTGTTGATAAAATCTTCTGTCCATCAAACAGCAGTACAACATTTTAAAACATTTTGTCCTTCGACTGTTATAACAGTCTCTGACATCCTTTGGTTGTTATGGAGCAGTGATGTTTACAATGCGTCCAAGCATGCATATCTCAAGAATCATTTATTTGTCTTATAAATGCTACAAACAAAACACGGTCACTGTTTCCCAGCTTCTCCTGCCAGCTGATCACCCATCACCTGTGTGCCCTTACGCAAGCAGGTGAGCTGACGTGAAATGCAGGTGGAGCTAATCCATTTCACTAAACCACTCGATCCGTGACAGAGTAATACTGCATAATAGTATAAATCTTAATTACTCAATAATCATACAACAAATCACTCATATCACTCCTGTACTTCAGCAACTTTACTGACTTCCTGTTAAATCCCGTATTGATTTTGAGACTCTAATTTTAACATACAAAGCAGTGACTACATTTGTGACCTGGTTACTCTGGCCACTTCCACCCGTAGTCTTCGTTCCTCATCTGCAATCTTGCTGTATCAGCCACGCTGTAAACTGAAGACTATGGGTGGTCGTGCTTTTTCGTACAGTGCACCTAAGCTATGGAATGGCCTTCCCATCAGCATCAGGAATGCTGTTTCTCTGGATTGTTTAAGGAAACTTTATAAGACTCACCGTTTTACATTGCTTTTAACTTATTTTTGTTATTTTATCATCCAATTGTATTAAATCATTCATATTTTATTGCGGTCTTTTTATTTATTTTATTTTATGACTGTTTTTACTGTTCTGCATTGTTTGCCTTGTGTGCCTTTTATCGCTTTGGGACTGAGAAAAGCACATTATAAATAAAATGTATTATTTTTATTTTTATTTATTTATTTATTTTTTTTAAATAAATTAGAAATTATATAAATATCACAAATGGCTCCAACAGCTGAATAAGTAATATGCAATTATTTATATACATAGGTTTTATAAACTAGCCTTGGGTTTTAATAGATTGTTTTTATATATTTTGTTTAATTGATGAGTTTTTATATTTTAATATTCAAGTATTTTATATTTTAATATTTTTTAGATTTTTATTATATTTAATTTCTCTGCTCTTTCTGCTATATTTTATTATTTGTATTTATTTTTATTTTTTTTGGGAACCTTAAATTCCCAAAAATACTATATTCTTTAATCCTGTCTCTATTATTCACTTTATTTTCATGGTATTTAATTTATTTATCTGTCGAGCTCCCTCATCAGTGATTTGATGCATGTGTGTGTGTGTGTGTGTTTCAGTGGAGAGATCGAGGGTCAGTCTGTCTGCAGCAGCTGGAGAATCATCAGACTACATCAATGCTTCTTATTTACTGGTAACCTCCTTGATTCTGAAGATCATGATCAATGTGTGTATTTGTGTTTGTGGAGTGTGTGATTTAAGTAGTGACTGAATGAGTTTGTTCATGTCACAGGGTTTTCATCAGAGCAGAGAGTTCATCGTTACCCAGAATCCTCTGCCAAACACCATACATGACTTCTGGAGGATGATCTGGGACCACAACACTCAGATCATAGTGTCACTGCCGGACACACACAACATGGTGAGTTTTACACTTGTAAAAAACATTCGTTTTTTTGTCGTTGTTGTATATTTATGCTTTTGAATTGCGTTATGGGATCTTGATCAGTCCCCCTGGATCTTTACATGATAAAAAAGTGACTTTATAGGCATATGTAAAAGTTTAAAGTGATTTTTTTTAAGTGATACACGTTTTCTGTTATTGTACAATTTTTTAACAATACTTATTTCATTAAATAAACAGTAATAAACAGTAAAAACAAACAAAGAAATTTGTCTCTTTCCAATTGGGAAAGCCAGCAACAATCAAGAATGCATGATTATATGGTGTCTTGGCTTTGCAATCAAAACATGTGGTTATAATGCAAGTCAATGTGAAAAAAACAGGCACAACTACAACAAAAGAGTAGTGAAATTAAGAGTATTGTTGATTTTATTATACAATTTTCAAAGCATTTTCCCAAAATACGTGTCAAAATAAGATTTGTCACCAAAAATCTTTCCATTTGCTGAAACACAGAGAAAGCTGTTGCACCAAAATTACTCTAGAGTAGATGGACGTCACAAAAGGCGTCTTTATGCCATCATCATTAATGCTGTTACAATATTTCTCCATGCTAACGAAAATCAATGTTTTAATGTATCAAATCAATATTAAACAACTGCAGTATTGTAAAACATGCACACACACACACATAGTTCCTGCTGAACTGTAATGGAGGCGTGTCATTTCAGAGCTCAGAGGCGGAGTGTGTTTATTGGCCCACTAAAGATGAACCAATCAGCTGTGAGACGTTCACTGTGAGCTTTAGAGATGAAGACAGTCTGAATCTGTCCAATGAAGAGCCAGTGCTGGTGCAGCACTTCATCCTGGAGGCCCTAAAGGTCAACAACTACACACAACACCACAACAATACACTCCAGTCATGCTTCAGTCAGATATATATATATATATATATATATATATATATATATATATATATATATATATATATATATATATATATATATATATATATATATATATATATATATATATATATATATGATTAGCCCCCCTGTGCATTTCTTCTACAATCAGTATTGCAGGGGTCACCAACATGGATCACATGTGTTGCTGGCCTGTTCTAAAAATAGCTCACCATAGCGCCACTTACCAGCAAGTTCCATCTAATATAGCTGTAATCATTTAAAAATGAATGTTAATATTTGCAGAGATATATAAAAATAAAGTGTTGCACATTGATACATTAAATACAGGGTATTTCCTACACTGTTAAATCATTGTTGAAATTTTTTTATTTGAGAAGTGCTTATCAAACTGGTAGCCCTTCACATTGATCGGTACCCAAGAAGTAGTTCTCAGTTTCATAAAGGTTGGTGACCCCTGCAGTATTGTAATCAATAAACAATTAATAAAAGGCTAAATACGTGATCATCAACTCATTCTATAACTATGGTGTTACATGAATATTGCTTTATGTTTTTGTGTTGTTGTTGTTGTTGTTGTATGTGACAGGATGATTATGTTCTGGAGGTGCATCAGTTCCAGTCGCCCCGCTGGCCGGATCCTGACAGTCCCATCAGCAACTGCTTTGAGCTCATCAATATAATCAGAGAGGAGAGCTCGCGGCGAGAGGGACCCGTCCTCATCCACGATGGGTACATTATTTACACAAACATTGACTAATGAAAGAGCTTCTTGAAGGGGCAGTACACCCACACTCAAGCAGTTTGAAAGGGTCACTCAAAAAATGACTTTTGCTGCTTATTCAAACTACTTGTTTATATTCATATCTAGTCAAATAGTATGTGCTGTCATCATGGCAAAGATAAAAGAAATCAGTTATTAAAACTATTATATTTAGAAAAAAATCTCTCAGATATTGGGGGAAAAATATGCAGGAGGGCTTATAGTTCTGACTTCAGCTGTATATGTGTGTGTCTGTGTGTGTGTGTGTGTGTGTGTGTGTAGGTGTGGAGGGTCGAGTGCTGGTTTATTTTGTGCTCTGGTGACTCTGGTTAATCAGCTGGATGAGGAGAACAGTGTGGACGTCTATCAGACCGCCAGAATGATCAACCTCATGAGGCCCGGCATCTTCAATGATGTTGTAAGAAGAAAAAATACATTATATCAGCATTAACATATAAACATTTATAGTGGAAGATTTCTTTTTTCAGAAAAGTCTTGGGTAATAAGATATTTTAAATGAAAAATGTAAGAGAATTGGATCTGTGGATTTTTACAATTATATTTTTATTAACAACTGGCATTTCTTTACACAAAGTATATTTTTTGTTGCTTAAATCAAGAATGATTTCCCAGAGATGGGTTGCGGCTGGAAGGGCATCCGCTGCGTAAAAACTTGCTGGATAAGTTGGCGGTTTAATAAAGGATTAATAAAGGGACTAAGCTGACAAGAAAATGAATGAATGAAATCAAGAATGAATTTCTGCAGCATAGTCACGAAATGAACTTTATTTCTCTTAACCCAACAGCAGATGTTTTTCATGTTGATTTGTTTCTTTTATTGTGGGAAAAAAAAAACATCTTGTTTTGTGCGAAAGTCCTTACAGGCCATATGTTGTTATATTTTCTTTCTTGCTTTCTTATGATCATGACTTACTTTTCTCATGTACTCGACATATCAAAAATTGTTTTCTTGTTATCACAACTTATTTTTCTCATTATCTCGACATAACAAAAGTTGATTTCTTAACCTTCAATAAATACATAATTAAGTAAAAGCAAAAAAAAATACAGCTTTTTGTTATGTCGACCGAATAACTTGACTTCTAGTTGATCATTTGGTGTCAGAAGTGGCTTATATGAAAGGAAAGGCCTCTAGATTACGCTTATTTTACCACAATAAAATATGATCATGCCCTGATTTTGAATTATTTAATTTAGACAGTAAGATCTGACTTATACAAATGTCTTGTCACTGAACAGAAAATAATGTCCAGTATAGAATATAAAGTCATGCTGCAGTGGAAACAGAATGAATATTGTGTCTGACTCCATCATGAGCTTGGAGAACTGCATCCATATATCTCTGCAATGACTCAAATCACTTATTAATAAAGTCATCTGGAATGGCAAAGAAAGCATTCCTGCAGGACTCCCAGAGTTCATCAAGACTCTTTGGATTCATCTTCAATGCCTCCTCCTTCATCTTACCCCAGACATGCTCAATGGTGTTCATTTCTGGTGACTGGGCTGGCCAATCCTGGAGCACCTTGACCTTCTTTGCTTACAGAAGCTTTGATGTGGAGGCTGAAGTATGAGGAGCGCTATCCTGCTGGAGAATTTGCCACTCCTGTAGTTTGTAATGTAATGGGCAGCACAAATGAATTGATACCTCAGGCTGCTGATGTTCCCATCCAGTCTGCAGATCTCTCGCATGCCCCCCATCTTGAATGTAACCCCAAACCATGATTTTTTTCTTCACCAAACTTGACTGATTTTTGTGAGAATATTGGGTCCATGCGGAATGTAATCAGTTGAACGGATGATTCATCAGAATAATCGACCTTCTGCCACTTTCCCAAATGATCAACTAGAAGTCAAGTTATTATTTGGATGGCTGGGGTTTGGGGCTGTTTGAGGGTTTGTCCAGTTCATGCTTACCCTTGTAGCTGTTGCACATGTATAAAAGAATTGTGTTTTCAGATTTCAACTTTGGAAAATAAGTCAAATTGAATGAAAAAGAAAAAACAAAAAAGAAAATGAAAAGAAAAGAAAAGAAAACATGAGGGGAGAAAATATATCAACGCATGGCCTCTTAGGACCTCCATAATTTTGCTTCTCAAGTGCATAAATAGATCTGCACTAGAAAACAACAGAAATAGTGAATAAGAAAGATGTGATGTGAATCCTAAAACACTCTTCCTCCATTCACAGGAACAGTATCAGTTCCTCTACAAAGCGATCTTGAGTCTGGTCAGCACACAGGAGGACGAAAGAGCGCTTCAATACGCCGAAAACAACGGGACGGTCCCAGCAAACCCTTCAGAAAGCCTGGAGTCTCTGATGTAGAGGAAAAACAGGACTGCGTGGTACAGGATACACTGTCATTTGGTCTTTTATTGTGCCTTTTTGTTACCTTTGTACTTTAAAATGCTTTGATATAATATTATTGTTGTAACTAATGCCAAAATTTCTACTCTTTGGGGGGTAAACAGACACTGCTGTATCGCCGGTGGTTTTAGGTTTAGTCGGACATAACTGTTGAGGAAATATTTATACGTAGCAGCGGCAGATGATTTCATACTGTATATCTATTTTGGGGGAAATCTTAGATATAAAAAAAGCATTGCTGAATGTAGCCTAGAACTGGAGAAAGGTGTGAATCTAATAAATATATATATAAAACACCAACAGACCAAAACACATTTATATGACTAGAGTTACTTTTTATTCTTGTTTGTTATGTTTGTTTTCATTATCGTAGCAATTGAATGATTCAGTTTTTTTTTTATTGTAGACAATTGATTTTTTAAATGAACTTAATTCATCTATTTCTCATACTAAATCAGCAGTCGATCTCTGCATCCGTTCATAACCAGCGCTCATTTTATTTGATTTTTTTCAAGCGTAATCTTTTAAGCCTTTTGTCCACCATTAACACACAAGTCGTACTTGGACACAAGAAAGCAAGCACAAACAAAAAATGATCTAGGATAATATAAGGAGTACAGAAATAAAATAAAAACGGATTTGTTGTATGTTCCCGAAGGAATTGAAGTGTTTGTCATTTCTTCTATTGCATGCTAAATGTTTAAACAGATTCAAGCCCTGATTTTAATGATATTACAAAGACTGTATGTGATGAATACTAAATATTATGCTGACAAACTATGCATGCATCAAACATAAGAAGTAAACACTCATGTGAAGGATTTTAGCATCAATTCATGAGTACAAACTAATTACTTTTTCTTATTGCTATTAATTTGCATGTCATTTAGCTTGATATTGATTTTTGCTTTTCATTTTGGAGCACAAGCTGGGCCTCGATTCCTATTTTATTTAATTAAGCATCAAATACAGTTGAAGTCAGAATTATTAGCCCCTCTGTTTATTTTTTTCCCCAAAATATGTTTAACGGAGAGAAGATTTCGTCAACACATTTCTAGACATAATAGTTTTAATAACTCATCTCTAATAACTGATTTATTTTATCTTTGCCATGATGACAGTAAATAATATTTGACAGATATTTTTCAAGACACTTCTATACAGCTTAAAGTGAAATTTCAAGGCTAAATTAGGTTAACTAAGCTAATAGTTCTGACTTCAACTGTATACAAACTGATTTTACAATGTGCACATTTGATCCTCTCAGTTTAGAGGTTCCTCGTTGAGGTAAGTGTTTTCTTACATTGTTCAAATCACTCAAATTAGAGGTTATTTGCTAATACATTCCTTATATTATTAAATATGTATATTTATAGAAGTATTAGTATTCTCAGTGTTTTTTTAATTCTATAAATGTGATCCTGAGGCACAAAACCAATAGTAAGTGTCATTTCATAGCATTGCAGTTTCATCCATTTCATAGTGAATGTTTTAAGCCCTAATTTTAGTGATGTTGCAAAGATTGTATGTGATGAATACTAAATATTATGCTAATTTATAGTCCATAAGTAAACTATGCATCAACTAATGAAAGACATAAGCAGTAATCACTCATATGAAGGATTTTAGCAACAATTAATGAGTAAAAACAAAGAAAAAACTAATTACTTACTATCCTGGACCACAAATTAAAATCTTTTTAGCATTGCAGTTTCTTCCATTGCATAGTGAATGTTTTAAGCCCTAATTTTATCGATATTGCAAAGATTGTAAGTGATGAATACTAAATATTATGCTGATTTAGTAGTCCATAGACAAACTATGCATCAAACATAAGAAGTAAACACTCATGTGAAGGATTTTAGCATCAATTAATGAGTACAAACTAATGACTTTTTCTTTATTGCTGTTAACATGTATGTTATTTAGCTTGATGTTGATTTTTAATTTTCATTTTGGAGCACAAACTGGGCCTCGATTCCTTTTTTTAATATATATTTAATTTAGCACCAAGTATACAAACTGATTTAACAATGTGCACATTTGATTCTCGCAGTTTAGAAGTCCCTCCTAGAGGTAAGTGTTTTCTTACATTGTTCAAATCACTGTTAAATAGTTAAAATCACAGGTTATTTCCTAATAAATTCCTTATATTATTAAAGTTGTGCATGACTACACAGAATTTGTTTTAATTCTATATACAGTGAGTGATCCTGGAGCACAAAACCTAAAGTAAGTGTCATTTCTTAGCATTGCAGTTTCATCCATTGCATAGTGTATGTTTTAAGCCCTAATTTTAGTGATATTGCAAAGTCTGTATGTGATGAATACTAAATATTATACTGATTTATAGTCCATAGGCAAACTATGCATCAAACATAAGGAGTAAACACTCATGTGAAGGATTTTTGCATCAATTTATAAGTTGCAACTAATTACTTTTTCTTATTGCTGTTAATATGCATGCTTTTTAGCTTGATTTTGATTTAGATTTTTTATATTGGAGCACAATCTGGGCCTCGATTCCCATTTTATTCAATTCAGCACAAAGTAAACAAACTGATTTAACAATGTGCACATTTGATTCTCTCAGTTTAGAGGTTCCTCATTGAGGTGTTTTCTTCTTACATTGTTCAAATCACTGGTAAATAGTTCAATTCAGAGGTTATTTCCTAATAAATTCCTTGTGCATGACCTCACAGAATTTGTTTTAACTATATATACAGTAAATGATCCTGGAGCACAAAACCAATCGTGTCATTTCTTAGCATTGCAGTTTCATCCATTGCATACTGAATGAGTGGGTTTTATATTAGCATTCAGATTTCTCCTTAATGTAATTTCAGAAAAATACTGTTTGCTAATTTTAAATAGGGAAATCATATTAGCAGCTGATGACTTTCAAAGTACAACATTGTTCACAGTCAATTAAATAGTGCTAATGTTGTTTTGATTTCAGACCGAATATTAAAAGTAGGATATTAAACAATATAGGGAGCATGTCACTGAATGAACATGCCAATGTAAAACAACTTTACCTCAATGTATTTTAGGTTATTGCTAAAAGCACTCCTGTGCAACATCATGAAGGTTTTGTGCTCCAGGGTCACAGATTTAGAAATCACCGCATCTTGTGAAGCGGTGCAGGAATATTTTGCAGTCTCGTATTCACATCATCATAATTGATTTCTCTTTATGTTAACATTCATTCATTCAGCAGACACTTTTCTTCAAAGCGACTTACAAATAAGGATAAAAGAAGCGATCATCACAGAGAAGTTAGTTGTTTTAATCATTTTTCATCTGTTGTTTTCAACTCAATGTCCTCGTCATTTAAAAAAGCTGTTTTAATTAGCTGTCTTGATTATCTTGAGGTCGACTTTTGTTTTTAATTATGTTACGGTAACAAGCTTGTTTTTAATGTCAAAATCACTAGGGGAAAAATGAAGCCGTCATGATTTCCTCAGTAGTAGCTGTACAGTTGAAGTCAAAATGATTCGACCTCCTCTGAATTTTTGATTCCTCTTCAAATATTTCCCAAATGTTTGTTTGTATACTTTATTGTCCCTCAAGGGGAAATTTTCTGTAGACTAACCCAGCACTTCAGCAGGTTCTGACACAATAACAATTTAAAAGAATAAATCAACATGTGAAAGAATTACACACACTATTTTTCAGTGTTCAATAGTCTGATTGACACTGGAATAGAAGAGTTCTTAAATCTGTTCCGTTTCCAGCGGAAAGTTCTGTATCTTCTTCCAGAAGGTAAAAGTGTGTAAGATGGGAAGAGTACAGGCGATGGGTTACTTAAAATTCTTTTAGCTTCATTCAGAGTGCATTGCTCGTAGAGTGTTGTATTATTATACTATTAGTCTTGTAGCAGTTCTGATAATATTGAAAATTCTTGATTTCAGATTTACAGAAAGATTGCCATACCATGTAGATAGACCATACCTGATAACACTTTCAAACACAGCTTGATAACATAAGTACATGATTTTCTTATCAACACCATAAAACCATAACCTTCGTATAAAATATAGTCTTTGGTGAAGCTTTTCACAGATCCAGTTTACGTGAGTGTCCCATGTTAGAGACCGGTCTATGTGAAATACTTGTATGACTGTACCTGAGTGATTTCTTGATGTTTAAAATGATGTTTAACAGAGCAAGACATTTTCAGCAGTATTTCCTATAATATTTTTTCTTCTGGAGAAAGTCTTATTTGTTTTATTTTGGCTAGAATAAAAGCAGTTTAAATTTTTTTAAAGCCATTTTAAGCTCAATATTATCAGCCTCTTTAAGCTATATTTGTTTCGGTAGTCTACAGAATAAACCATCATTATATAATGACTTGCCTAATTACCCTAACCTGCCTAGTTAACCTAGTTAAGCCTTTAAATGTCACTTTAATCTAAATACTAGCATCCTGAAAAATATCTAGTCAAATATTATGTGCCATCATCATGGCAAAGATAAAATAAATGTTATAAGAAATGAGTTATTAAAACTTATTGATTATAAATGTGTTAAAATGTCTCTGTTAAACATATAAATTGAGGAAATATATACAAGAGGGCGAATAATTTTAGACTTAAGGAAGCTGTATTTACCAAAGAAACACAAAAAAGGCATCACTTTAAATAGACAGAGTTGATTTATTCCTGAATATAAACATAATCTACATGCATGCGAGTGAAGAGGGCTTCAGATGGGCCATTTCCACTGGTTAGCTGGAGCTTCTTCAATGAGCGGCTCCCAGGCTTTCCATTCCACCATCTTTCTGGACAGCGAGAGCTCCGCTTCAGCCTGCAAACACAACACACACACTGAGGTAACAGCACACACACATTCATTTCAAATGGACCCTCTTCACATTTGCAGGTTTTCGCAGTAGCAGAAGTCGGCATAGTTGGTAAACTTAGAGCGCAGGGAATGGGAGAGGGCAACAAATCATTCTTTTACAATGCTATGATGGTGTTATCAAGACTTTCAGACAAAAAAAAATAGTGTGAGACTGAGAACAGCAGCCAGAAGAGAGAATAATGTCAGATTTTACTGTCCTGCACACATAGACACTGCTTTAGAAACACCTCACACAAGCATAAGGGTGTTTTTTAATATAATACATACAAGTTTAAAAAAAAATCTAAATATTAAAAACTTTAAAGGATTTAGGATGCTGATGATCATTAAATACATCTTAACAGTTGTAAAAGGGGTCCATAAATGACAATAAAGTCCTCTCTGACCTGTGCAATAACCTCCTCGATCTGTCCAGCGTTGATTTTCTTCTCCAGCTTCCCAACGTCTGGCTCCTTCATAAAGCACAAGCAACGTTTATCTGCAAATCTACACGATATTATAATCATCTAAAACTGATTTTTTTTTTTATGTGTGTGTGTGTAAATGACTTACAGTTTTGACGTGGTTGAACCTCTCGCTGATCAGTTGTTCAGTGTATTTTCTGTAAGCGGCGTCCTGGGGAATCCTCTGCAGACATGACAGGATCTTCACGTACAGATTTCCCAGACGCTTTAGGAAAGACAACAATAATTGCATTACTGCTTGTCATCGTTTGATGTTGTGTCATTTTCAAATGTTATAAGCTGTGAGGAGAAGCACAACATCACATACTTTGATTTGAAGGACAGAAATATATGAAAATCAGACAAAAACACAAGGGTAAGGTGGTTTTAATGAAATCACTACAATCCTGTGATGCATTGCAAATGACTCCTTTTTTATTCACTAACATTCATTTAAAGAGTTTAGTTGTATGTATAGAAGCAAAATGTAATGTTTACAGCAAGATATGCACATATTTAAATAAATAGATAATGTTTGACAGCATTTGCCATCGCAGTGACTTTAAGATTTTGGAATTTTCCATTATTATGGGTGATGTAGTTTTTTTCTGTATGGATTTCAGTAGTAAACTTAAAAGGGTTTATTTAAAGATTAACCAAAAAACACATATATGGGTTTTAATTAATATTAACATCCTCAGGGCTCACAAAAGCTCCGTCTTTAAAGGTTGATCAGCTGTTAATTAAAAATAAATAGTTCCCCTATTGATAAAATAGATGTAACGTTAGTTGTAGTTCTGGAACCAGGTTGATATGCTCTATTAACAAAACGCGTATATAATAAGTGTATTATATATGACTCATATAATATATAACTTATATTATATATATATATATATATATATAACACATATTGAATAAATGCAGTTGGACAGAATGGTCATAAGATGATGTGGAAAAACCCTCACCTCGTGTGGATTCTGGCTCACAGCGAGGCCAACCAAACCTGTGGTCTACAAATCAAAATATGAATATCACAAACATAATTTTTATTAACAGTTATGCTTCCTAAAAGCGTCAAAAAATGCATAGGCAGTCATTCGTTTAATGATATGCATGCATATCAATGTAAGCTATATAATGACAAAAATCCAACATTAATGCACGATTGCATGTATTTGTCAAGAACGTCTTGATTAAAATTGACATTTAAAGCTTCTGGAAGACTTTCAACCACAAAACTAAGCAGCTGTATTGCTATAAACCTACTGTATGTGTATAATGTGCAATAATTCAGATTTCAGCCATCGCGATCGTCCAAAACAAAGCGCGAGTACTGCTTGTAAATACACACAAACGATAAAGCAGCCGTACAAAAAAAAGAGTAAAATACTCAAACGCCCGGCTGTTCAGATAAGTCTCGTTTATAGTTCAATTTCAGCGCTTTTTATTAATGTATTTTCATGACCTCCGCACGTACCTTTTTGAGCAATCCAGCCATTTCTGCGACTGACAGACTCAACTTCCGTCGCCGGAGTGTGACGTCTGCGGCACGGTAATATTTACATTTTTTCATGTATACTTTTCGTTGATTTGTGATAGATAGACAGACAGACAGACAGACAGATAGATAGATAGATAGATAGATAGATAGATAGATAGATAGATAGATAGATAGATAGATAGATAGATAGATAGATAGATAGATAGATAGATAGATAGATAGATAGATAGATAGATAGATAGATAGATAGATAGATAGATAGATAGATACTTTTATAAGTACATTTTGCAAACCACATCCTCTATGTATAAATCTCTGGTTTATTTCGAGCTACATGTATTTATTTATTATTTAATTGATATAATTCAAGCTTGAGTTCAAATCTCGTTCCTCTAAGAAATGTTCTTTAAAATACAATAATATTCTGCAAATTCACAGCACAACCACATGATACACTTTGTTTCTTAAAATGCATTTTTATTTTATCGACAGCAGTTTAAGTAACGATACACCAACAAATATAAATTGTGTTATTATGGTATTAAATCTCTTTATTTTGGGTGCAAATGTACATGTAAGATTTAAACACGTATATATTGGTGTTTTATGATTCAAATAAATAGGAATATTTCAGTTATTTTGCCATTTTAGCACAATTATTTAATACAAAACAATTTAATATAAGCTCTACACAGAAGTTGCATCAGTGTAATACACACAATTGTCCACAGGAGGGCGGTGTTACGTTCTCCTAACGCGCATTATGTAAGAGAACCATACAACAAATAATGTAATTGCACTTCTGATGATGTTGTCCAGTAGTTTTGTCCTCTTTAGAATGTGGGAAAGACTTCTGTGGCCTAAAAAATCACTGTCCACAGACAGCCTATCTGGGCCCATTCAAATAAGTTACACGTGGGATGTTTTACATGATCCACCCACCCAAGTGGTTAAACCTCAACAGATCCTCAAACAAACCATTGGAGGTGGGTCCCCACCTCCCCTACTTGCCCCCTGCTGGTAAAACCTCAAAATCCCACTGTCCAGCAACCACCTATTGTTATGAATGGAACAGATTGCAGGTGGGATGTCCAGATCTCAGCTTCTACATGAGCTAGCAAGCTGAAACCTGGCTTCCTGTTCTAGTCTGGGCATGCCCTGTCCATGCTGTGAATTTGAAGAAGATTGGTGAAAGTCGAAAATTTGACCCAAAAAATCTATAAGGGGTACCCCCTTGGAGTTTTTTTGGGTCAAATTTTCAAGTTTTTCCAATCTTCTTCAAATTCACACACTAGACAGAGCGTATCCAGACTAGCACAGAAACGCAGGTTTGGGCTCTCTACTGTGTCCAGAAGCTGAGATCTGGACATCCTACTTACAATCTATCACACTGTATGAAATAGGCTGTTCGTGGACAGTGGAATTTCAACGATTCCACACCTGGAGATGGCCCAGGGGGGCTTGCATATCCACCCCAATAGGTTTTTTGGCACTTTTTTGAGGTTTTCCAACTGTAGCAGATGGATCAGGAAAAAACATCCCACCTGTAGCTTATTTGAACAGGCCTAGGTAGGCTGTACGTGGACACTCCTGTAAAGGGTCACCATTCCCAGCAGGAACAGTTTCGGGGTTCGTTAGAAGGAGTACAGGGGTCAGGAGGCCCCACCCAGCAGTTTTTTTCCACGTCAGAGCTCACCAAAAGGCTTCTGTGGCCTAAAAAAGCACTGTCCACAGACAGCCTGTGTTTTGTTTTGTTTTGTTTTATTTATTTTTACTGTCTGTTTAGACAATGTTGTAGCACCTTTTATGCCCAAGACAAATTTCCTCTCGGGGACAAATAAAGTTAAACCTAAATCTAAACCTATCTGGGCCCAGTCAAATAAGTTACACGTGGGATGTTTTACATGATCCACCCACCCAAGTGGTCAAACCTCAACAGATCCCCAAAAAAACCTTTGAAGGTGGATCCCCAGCTCCCCCTAACTTGCCCCCTGCTGTTAAAACCTCAAAATCCCACTGTCCAGCAACCACCAATTGTTATGAATGGAACAGATTGCAGGTGGGATGTCCAGGTCTCAGCTTCTACATGAGCTAGCAAGCTGAAACCTGGCTTCCTGTTCTAGTCTGGGCATGCCCTGTCCATGCTGTGAATTTGAAGAAGATTGGAGAAAGTCGAAAATTTGACCCAAAAAATCTATAAGGGGTACGTACCCCTTGGAGTTTTTTTGGGTCAAATTTTCAAGTTTTTCCAATCTTCTTCAAATTCACACCCTAGACAGGGTGTGTCCAGACTAGCACAGAAACGCAGGTTTGGGCTCTCTACTGTGCCCAGAAGCTGAGATCTGGACATTCTAGGTACAATCTATCACACTGTATGAAATAGGCTGTTTGTGGACGGTGGAATTTCAACGATTCGACACCTGGAGATGGCCCAGGGGGGCTTGCATATCCACCTCAATAGGTTTTTTGGCACTTTTTTGAGGTTTTCCTGCTCTAGCAGATGGATCAAGAAAAAACATCCCACCTGTAGCTTATTTGAACAGGCCTAGGTAGGCTGTCCGCGGACACCCCTGTAAAGGGTCACCATTCACAGCAGGAACGATTTTGGAGTACATAAAGGGGAGCAGATGGGTCAGGAATCCTTGCCCAGCATTTTTACCCCATCAGATCTCACCAAACAACTTCTGTGGCCTAAAGAAGCACTGTCCACAGAGAGCCAAACTGGCCCCAATCAAATCAGTTACAAGTAGGATGTTTTACTTAATTCTTCCACCCAAGTGGTCAAACCTCAACAGATCTCCAAACAAACCATTGGAGGTGGGTCCCCACCTCCCCCTGAGTTGCCCCCTGGTGTTAACACCTCAAAATCCCACTGTCCAGCAACCACCTATTGTTATGAATGGAACAGATTGCAGGTGGGATGTCCAGATCTCAGCTTCTACATGAGCTAGCAAGCTGAAACCTGGCTTCCTGTTCTAGTCTGGGCATGCCCTGTCTATGCTGTGAATTTGAAGAAGATTGGAGAAAGTCGAAAATTTGACCCAAAAAATCTATAAGGGGTACCCCTTGGAGTTTTTTTGGGTCAAATTTTCAAGTTTTTTCAATCTTTTTCAAATTCACACACTAGACAGGGCGTGTCCAGACTAGCACAGAAACGCAGGTTTGGGCTCTCTACTGTGTCCAGAAGCTGAGATCTGGACATCCTACGTTCAACGTTTTGACACCTGGAGATGGCCCAGGGGGGCTTGCATATCCACCTCAATAGGTTTTTTGAGGTTTTCCAGCTCTAGCAGATAGATAAAAAAAACATCCCACCTGTAGCTTATTTGAACAGGCCTAGGTAGGTTGTCTGTAGAGACCCCTGTAAAAGGTCATCATTCACAGCAGGAACGATTTTGGGGTTCATTAGGGGGAGCAGAGGGGTCAGGAGGCCCCATCCAGCAGTGTTTTCCATGTCAGGGCTCACCAAATGGCTTCTCTGGCCTAAAAAAGCACTGTCCACAGAGAGCCTAACTGGGCCCAGTCAAATAAGTTACAAGTGGGATGTTTTACTTAATTCTTCCACCCAAGTGGTTAAACCTCAACAGATCCTCAAACAAACCATTGGAGGTGGGTCCCCACCTCCCCTACTTGCCCCCTGCTGGTAAAACCTCAAAATCCCACTGTCCAGCAACCACCTATTGTTATGAATGGAACAGATTGCAGGTGGGATGTCCAGATCTCAGCTTCTACATGAGCTAGCAAGCTGAAACCTGGCTTCCTGTTCTAGTCTGGGCATGCCCTGTCCATGCTGTGAATTTGAAGAAGATTGGTGAAAGTCAAAAATTTGACCCAAAAAATCTATAAGGGGTACGTACCCCTTGGAGTTTTTTTGGGTCAAATTTTCAAGTTTTTCCAATCTTCTTCAAATTCACACCTTAGACAGGGCGTGTCCAGACTAGCACAGAAACGCAGGTTTGGGCTCTCTACTGTGTCCAGAAGCTGAGATCTGGACATCCTACTAACAATCTATCCCAATGTATGAAATAGGCTGTTCGTGGACAGTGGAAATTCTTTTTGTGGACAAAATGGTGGTCAGGGGGACCACTAGGCACTTGGGGGGGCACCCCCGAAGGCGTCCGTCCGGAGCCTAGAGCCGATTTGGCCACCTTACCTGCTTTTTAGTAAAAGTGACAAGTAGTGATTAAATTAAGTGGTTCGTGGCCTCCAAATATTGAGTACGATCCCTCGCACCAACTATCCGTCATCTGGCAACTTATTTCCATTCAAAAATTTCCATGAACAGCCTAGATTCCCTTAACTGTTGATTTAAGGGTGTTATTGTAATACTTACATTTCCCCACAGGAGGGCGGAGTTTCGTTCTCTTAACTCGCATTTTTATGTAAGAAAATCACACACAAAAATATGTTTCAATGGCAATCCTAATAAAGTGCTTTGCTTTGTTGCAGTTTCAGCAATAATTAATATAAATAAAAACGTATATATTTTAATAAATAACATCAAAGCTCCTACGCCATTTTATTCCATAAAAAAACGTTTTTTTTTACACTGGAAACTTATTCCTCTTATTCCAATTTTTTATTTATTTTTTTGACATTTTCAATATTACTGATGTTCTGTTGATTTTTCATATACAAAATAATTTTAAGCTCGAGTTTTACCATTGTATGCAAGTGGTGCATCAGTGAAATACACACAATTCAACACAATTGTTTAGTCACCTTAACTCATATTTTTATATAAGAAAACCATACGATTAATAAAATGAATGCAATTTATACATCATGAACTATTTTTGCTCAAATTTTAAATGTTATAATATAGAAATATATTACATTTGTTATGCTATTGTTACTAGTTTGCTAATTATTTTGCAGATATTAAAACAAATGACTCAATTAGGACTTCCCCAGTTGAATTTTAGTCTATAAAGATCTATTTAGATGCTTGTGTTAAGATGCAATTAAATCAAACAATGACTATATTAATAAATACATACATATATTTATATATATATATATATATATATATATATATTTATCAAACATTATTCTCTGCATGGTGTCATTATCTCGGGAGATTTCTTTGTTGTTGGAAAGAAAGATCAAGAAAGTAAAAGAGTGAGCTGATTTGCGCCATATATTTAGACATTTAATTTATTAAATGGTGTCAGATATTATATGAAACATGATATGAAGGAACTTATATAAAAGTGCGGTTTATGACTTCATTAGTATCCAAATAATTAATCCACCAAAGCAAAAGTGCAGCTTGTCCTCCGCTCCACAAGGCGGCGAGAGCGGGTTTCACCTTTAATCTGACACCTCTCAATGACGGAGGACATGACGCTTGATGAAAACAACAACACATGCAGATCCTGCAGAATAAGTACAATAATGACACTTAAACAGCTCATTTTCCTGCTCATCTGCACATTAATCTGACAGGCAGACCGGTAAAATGGAGGAATCCAGCATGTCAACGCGATTCACCTCTGAGTAAGTGAATTTATCCTGTCAACAGTGATCTGGAGATATTACCTGCCACTTTTACTGTGGTATTTACATCAGAATGAGCCACACGCTCATATTAGAGCATCAATATTAGTCTGTGTTGATATTGCAGTACTGTAGCAGCTCAGTAGATTCATGTTTGCTGGAGTTTGTTGTCTCTGTAAATCTCTTGTTGTGATGTTTTGTAGTTCTGACAGAATAAGAGTCCTCAGTCTGGGTTTAGTGGACAGAAATTGACTTTAATGATGGAAATCTGCACATGTTATTAACACACACACACAGCAGACAAGCATCAAACACACTTACTGAAGGAGGGAAATAGTGTTTTTGTTTCTGTTCAGTGTTTATATGTCAGTTCTGTGGCCTGTAAGAGTCATTTAATTAAAGCATCATCAGAAGTAAACAGAGAACAACAGTAGATGAATAACAGTGACTGATGGAGCATTACTGAAATATACCATCTCTCTGTCTGATGTTGCATGTTTTATATGGGACATTAACAGAGGCATTTCTGAATTATCATTGACTTTAAGACATGTAGTGAGTCTAGTAATGTCTAAATGTCTCTACAGAATAACTGATGTGTTGTGGAGTGTACAGCAGAGCTGTGTGTGTGTGTGTGGACAGACTGACAAATCTATTAGATTAGCAAGTGTGTAATGCAGAAATATCTCCACAGGAGGGCGAAAATCTGAAATGAATTCAGTCAGATTTGCAGTGGTGTAATTCACCAACATCACCACACGAGGGCGAACATTTTAAATTCATTACATTAATACAGGTGTAATAGACCTTTTTCACAGCGGAATTGAACACCGGAAGCGCCCTTCGAAGCAGTGTATCGATATTTCCGGGTTCGCTATGAGTCGCAGAGACATGACAGCCTCGGGACAGCGGATGACTTTCTCACGGTCAACTTTGCCATAATTTGGACAAGAAAATGTTGTTCGGTGAATGTGTAAAACTGCCTTAATAAAACAACTTTTAAAAGATGATACCGATTTGCAGAGTTTGTGCAGAAAACGTGTCTTACCGTTTGCGTTTGCAACATCAGGTTCCAGTAAGGTGCACAGCCAACAGCATAAAATCTGCTCATTCAAGCCATTCGTAAACTAGATTAACCTGGCTATTTAACATCCAGCAGGATGAGTTTAATGTCAGTAGTCCCGTCTGTAAACTGTGCTAACCCCCTCCTTCCTTTTTATTCAGAGTCAGATATAGTGAATGGCGAGGTAAGTTAGCTATACAGGCGAGTTGCTATCGGTTAATACATTACAGGTTGTTTAATGCTCGTGAGGTTTTCTCAAGTCTGGAAACACATTAGCTCCTACTCGTGGATAATATTCATTTTTATTATTTATTTAAAGAACAGAAAATAACATTTTACAATACAAAAATGTACATACCAGGGGGTAATTATAAATAAAATACAAATAATCAAAATGTAATATAACATAATAATGAAATACATTGTAGAGTTCACACATTTTAAAGTGGGTCGAGTTTCTTGTTTAGAGAGTTGATACTGGTATTGTACAAGCATATTTCAGTCATCAATACCTTAAAATCTGGTTTCATATTAGTAAATTTATATTTATGAATGTACAATTTTGTTAACAACATAAGCAAATTAAATAAATAAAACTATTTTCCCTCTAGATTAGGATAATCAAGTAAAGCCCAAATGTACATTTATCCATAATGAAAGAGGTTGAACACAAAAGAATCGTTATTTATACATTTTGCAACTCACCCCATAAGCTGACTATGTACAATGCCAAAATAAGTGTAAAACTGTCTCCTCATATTCGTTACAAAAATACAATTTACATCAATCCCACTTTTAAATTTTTGCAAACAATGTTTTGCTGGATAAAACCTGTGGATGAGTTTATAGGATATTTTAATTCTATTTCTAACATGATATTTCTGTGGTAACAGCCACACTTTTCTTCAATTCACCCTTTAATAAAGACATATAATAAAATTTAATATAAGGTACAGTAATGATTTCTTTTTGGAAAAGAGTATGAATAGCTCTATCACTACTCTTGGTATTTAGTGAAACAAAATTTGCCGACATAAGATTTAGTAATATCAAAAGATGAAGCATCAGAAGGATGGTCTTATTAATACCTCTAAATAACATAAATGAATAACATGTCTCTGCAGGAATTGAACCAATAACAGTTGAAAACTTGCTGGGTTTTGTAATATTTTGATTTTGTAATAAAGGACTTCATTGTAAGAAAAGTTTACCATCTTTATTATATAACTGACTAAACAAATAATTTTGCTGTCAAACCAATTAAAAAAAAAGAGATTTGCATTTGTATGAACTGTCTATTATTCCAAAATAACAACAATGTAGGGATAAATCATGCTTATAGATTAATGACCATGATGAGCACTTGTTTGTGGAAGGCAGATAGTTTAACTGGAGTTTTGTCTATATTATAATTACTCATGAAAATAAACCATAGACCACCAGTCTTTAATGAAACATGATAATCTCTGCTTTGAAGTGCATACAGCATACGAGCGTACTCCCACATATAACTTGAAACGGCATTCAACCCCCTTAAATATTGTCATCCATGATTTTCCCTGTCCTTCGTCTTTCGGGAGATCGTGGTCATTAAAGTAAGAGTGTCGTTTTTGAGTTGGAGCAGCTGGGAACGCGGCAATCACAGCGATGAGATGACCCTGCCATTCTTTCTTGCTCCGTCGCATTGAAACCGGATGTTGTGGTACACTGCTTCGCTTACCGGAACCAGGAAGTGTGAAAAAGGCCAATTCAGAAATATCTCCACAGGAGGGCGCAATATTTCCTACATATGTAATATTTGTGTATTTGTCTATTGTTAGATCAGATATTCAGTGTGTGTAATAATGTGTGTATTTGTGTGTCGACTCTACAGGATCAGTGACGTGTTGTGGACTGTAAGCCTGTTGAACAGAAGCAGAGACGTGTGGACAGACACTGACTGTACTGATGATGATCATCTGCTGCTGCACAGGTGATGTAGATCATGTGTGTGATTGTGTGTGTGTTTGTCTTGCACATGTCGGTTACCATCATTTGCTTTGTGGAGGGTCACTCCTCTAGAAAGTAAATGATGGTAACCGAAACGGGTGGGGAAGGGACGAAGGTCCAGAATTTTTATACAGTTCATTTTAAATTTTTTGCCAGGCTGTAAAGTATAACCCCTGCTGGACACGGCTCCGGAAGCTCCAGGGGGAGACCGAACTGGTATCCCCCCTTCTTCAGGCGCGCCTCACACTCACACATATCACACATATCACAGAGTTCTGGCTGGGACCGATACCAGCAACCCCTGAAGCAGTGGGGCAGCGCTCTTACCACAGAGCCACAGATCTCCATGTCTGAACACTTGCTGGAACTGATGTTGAACTGCTGACCTGTGTGTGAGCTGATTCAATAAAACAAGAATATATGTCAGATCTGAACCCTTGTCTTTATGAGTTTCTTCCTCAGAGAACTTGTGTTTATTGACTCACCCATCATGAGTATCACACCAGCGTCCATCATCAGGATGGTGAATATAATGAGCTGGAGTTGGACATTAGCCACAGTGAGGATTGAACCCGGGTCTTCTTGATTAAAGCCCAACACTTTATGACCTGAGCCACCAAGTCTGATGTTGGAGGAGTTATCTGAATGGGGTTTTATCACTAATTTCATCACGACCAAGGTTTGACATATATTTTTTGTCTTTAGTCTCACAAAACAACCATGTCCAAAATCAAGCCCTGTGGTTCAGTGGATGAGCGTTCATCTCTCGTACAGAACTCTGAAGGATCGAATCCCTTTACTGCTGGAACAAGATACAAGTCAGATGTGAACTCTTGTCTTTATGAGTCTCTTCCTCAGAGAACTTGTGTTTATTCACTCAATCATCATGGGTTTCACATCATCATCCAACTTGAGCTCATTATTTTCACCATCAGCTTCCATCATCAGGGCAGGACACTGATGGTGAATATAATAAGCTCAAGCTGGACATTAGCCATAGTGAGATTTGAACCCGGGCCTCTTTGATTAAAGTTCAACACTTTATGACCTGAGCCACTGAGTCTGGAGTGAGGAGCTGGTGTTTGAATGGAGCTTTATATATGTCCTGATTTTGACTGCTGTTTGAGATCATTTTCTTTGTAATTTGGCTCACAAAAAACATGTTCCAAATTGAAGTCCTGTGGCTCAGTGGATGAGTGTTTGACTGCCGTACAGAATACTGTAGGATCCAATCTCACACTCGCTAAAAATTACATCCTGTCTTTCTCAAAACTCTCAATAAAACCAATTTTAAGAAGTCTGATTAATCTGTCTCAGTGGCTCAAGTCATATAACAATGTGCTTTCATGCAGGAGACCTGGGTTCAAATCCCTCTATTGCTTACTTTACTGTCATTTGCTGGAATTCAGTCAGACAAAGTGGCCCAAACAAAAGGAAAGTCATGATGGGCTAGTGGATGAACACACAGTCAATGTGAACGAGACTACAGTAGAGGCTTGGGTACGAAACTCACTACACTGTGTGGATCAAACCACAGGAACTGCTGAAAGGAAAGTTATCAGTGAGAAACACTTTAGTTTTTGGCTCAGCAGTAAAGAGCAGTAACAGGGACTCAGATTTGAACCCAGGTATGCTGTGAGAACTTCACATCTCAGGCTGTGTGCTCTGACCACTACACCATCAGCACACACACAAACACACACTTCTTTCTCCAGTGTGAGGATCACAACATTTACACATTTTTAAAAAAAATAAATAAATAAACCAAATAATTTATATAAAATAATAATATAAATAAAATCACAATATAAATCATTCAAAATACATTCAAACTACATCATATGCTAATATATTATTTTATTTCATTGTTCAAAATGTAAAAAACCTGCTTATTCTTCAGTCAAACACATCAACCATATGTTAAATGATCTTACAGCTGTTTGTGGGGCTTTAAATGTCACTAAACACAATTAAACACTGTAAATATCATCATTTACCTCTAAAGTCTCCTCATACTGTACTGATGACTCTACACCAAATCTGGCCAATCAAATGCTTTCTACAGAAAGTCCCTCCCCCAACATACACGCGACAGAGCAGCAGCACAACAAACACACTTTCTGGACTCTCTACTGGAAATATGAGCTCATAAATACCTTTACTGGAGCTGTGAATCCGCCTGGATGTGGAGGAGTGTGTGGAGGAGCGTCAGAAAGAGGAAAGATGTGCAGCAGAAACACAACAGACACACGTGTGTATCTTCACTGCTGCAGAGGAGGAGAGAGAGCAATGCCTGAACACAAACACTACAGCAACATCACTACAAACAAACCCACCGAAACAAAGTCACTTACAGGTGAGTCGCGTTACTCTCCATTTCTGCACTTTGTGTCGCTTTTCTTCACTGTCGGGCTGTAATATGTGCTGTTGACTGACATTATGTTACTGAGCTGTCATCTGCTGGAGCTCAACTTGACGCCAGTAAAACGGTGTACCTGTGATGATCTGTGGCGCTGTTGTCAAAGGTGTTCAGGCTAAAAGAGCAGCTCGCTGATGCCGCCTAGTGGAGCGGATGGAAACTGCGCTTTAATGCCTCTTGCTGAGTTCACAAGATTTTTTTTCATCCACTCGTTGTGTTTTCATACAGCAACAGAAATACTTATAATTCTAAACTTGATGAATGGCTTACTACAATATATGATCTTTTAAAAAGCAGCCAGTCATCTTTATAAGGCCTTTATGATCATATTTCTGTTGGTCAATTAAATCTGTAAGTAATGAAAACATTCTGCATCCCCGATATAAGAGCTCGTCAGATAAATTAAATGTGTTTATTGATGAGAGGTGCATTAATTACATACAGGCTAAAAGACGATCTGGAGTGAAGAACATCATAGTGAGAAAGTCACAAGCTAAAATGTTCAATATTTATGTTTTGCAATTCATTTATTGATATTTGATGTCAAGTCTGTAGTCATCAGCTTTTGGGAATTGTTTTATGTTACATTTATATTGGTTTGATATTTCCACAATGTTAATCGATAATTTTTCCTGAGTTTCTGCATAAAAAGAGCTAAAATAATCCCTTATGAATGATCAGATGTTTGAGTTTAAGCTTTAAAAGGTGAAAAGTGGTTAAACACACACACACACACGTTGTTAGGAGGGAAATTAACAGGTGAGACGAAAACGACTGGTGTGTCCGATTAAGAGAAGCCTCCGAGCTGAAGATTCAGTAAGATTAAGAGAATTTACTGAAGATAGTTTGCCGTTCTGTGACACTCGCATAGAGTTTGCTGGCCGATCTCGCTGCCTTACAATAACAAAAACACAGCAATTATACTGTGTATAATAAATCTACAGAATCATCCCAATCAATCTAAAATGATCAATTCTGTACACACAGAGCCGTTCAAGTCATCTGGTGAAATTGTACTCTTATCACAGTATAAATCACAGAAAACTAAACATCAGATTGTGACATATTTCCAATACCGTGCCGCTCTACAGGGAACGACCTGTTTCATCCTCAAGGCTGTTTCTTGTACTCTCAGCCGTCTAATCGGAAACTGGTTGAATACTGGTGTAATCTACATCCTGACTGGCAGCTGCTGCTACACAGAAAGTCTCTCCTGCACACAAAGAAAATGACTTTAAACAGAATTAACACAGAAAACGTAACACAGAAAACGGTAAATAACTCAGGAAACAATTGTTTCCAATCCATCAGGAATCCAGTTCTGCTCAAGAGCTCTCCATGACCTCTGACCTGGCTTGGTAGATCCTGAAAACAGAGATTTGACAGACACAGACGCTTCAACTGAACACATCACTACATTATGTCATGTTTAACTTCATTCACAGATCAAAATCATGTCAAAGATTAAAAACTGATTCAAATAATCATAATAATAGAGTCAACAAGAACAGATTTTGATCTTTCCTGGAACAGATGAAGACAGAAAACGACTCGCTTCAACAGGAAGCAGATCTGTGCTCACGATGACCTCAGTTTACTCAAGCTTCGCTGTCATTTGAAGATCCCCATAAAAACTGTGTAATATTTAGCATTTGATGATAAGTCTCTATTTAATAATAATTATTTTTTTAGTTTAGACCTCAAGACTTTCTGCTTCCTTTTACACATTAAAATGTTTCTGGTTGTCAGCATCAGTGGAGGAAAATACACAGAACTACAGCTGCGCCACAGGAAGGTGAAATCTCAGTGCTTTACATTTGCTGTGCTGAAGTTCAGGAAAAACATTAGCACAATCTTTCAAATCAACTAAACTGCAAAGGTGTAATTCAGAAATATCTCCACAGGAGGGCGACATGTTTAAATTCATACTATTAGATTTGCAGTGGTGTCATTCACCAAAATCACCACACGAGGGCGAACATTTAGAATTCATCAAATTCGCAGTGGTGTAATTCAGAAATATCTCCACAGGAGGGAGAAACTTTCCTTATTTTAGAGCGGCAGCAGTGCAGTCCACAAAAATCCCCACAAGAGGGCGAATATTTTAAATTCAGTAGATTCAAGATTTGCAAAAGTGTAGTTCGGAGAAATCTCCACAGGAGGGCGCAATATTTGATACATATGTAATATTTGTCTATTTGTCTATTGTTAGATCAGATATTCAGTGTGTGTAATAATGTGTGTATCGACTCTACAGGATCAGTGACGTGTTGTGGACTGTAAGCCTGTTGAACAGAAGCAGAGATGTGTGGAAAGACACTGACTGTACTGATGATGATCATCTGCTGCTGCACAGGTGATGTAGATCATGTGTGTGATTGTGTGTTTGTCTTGCACATGTCGGTTACCATCATTTGCTTTGTGGAGGGTCACTCCTCTACAAAGTAAATGATGGTAACCGAAACGGGTGGGGAAGGGACGAAGGTCCAGAATTTTTATACAGTTCATTTTAAATTTTTTGGCAGGCTGTAAAGTATAACCCCTGCTGGACACGGCTCCGGAAGCTCCAGGGGGAGACCGAACTGGTATCACCCCTTCTTCAGGCGCGCCTCACATTCACTCACCATTCACACATATCGCAGAGTTCTGGCTGGCATCGAACCAGCAACCCCTGAAGCCGTGGGGCAGCGCTCTTACCACAGAGCCACAGATCTCCATGTCTGAACACCTGCTGGAACTGATGTTGGACTGCTGACCTGTGTGTGAGCTGATTCAATAAAACAAGAATATATGTCAGATCTGAACCCTTGTCTTTATGAGTCTCTTCCTCAGAGAACTTGTGTTTATTTACTCATCAACCATCATTAGTTTCACATCAGCGTCCATCATCTTGATGAACATAATGAACTCAGTGGGACATTAGTCATTGTGAGGTTTGAACCCGGATCTCCTGGATTAAAGCTCAATACTTTAAGACCTGAGCCACTGAGTCTGGACAGGGAAGGAGAGGTCTGATTGGGGCTTTATCACTATTCTCATACCGACCAAGGTTTGACGCATGTTTCTTTGTAATTTGGGCCACAAAAAACCTTTGAGCAAATGTCAAGCTCTGTGGCTCAAAGGATGAGCGTTCGCCTGCTATTTAGAAGTGTGAAGGATCGAATCTCATTTCTACCAAATCGAGATACAAGTCAGATTTGAACTCTTGTCTTTATGAGTCTCTTCCTCAGAGAACTTGTGTTTATTTACCCATCATGGGTTTCATTCCATCATCAGGGGCTCCTGGTCAGTATAATGAGGTCAAGATGGACATTAGCCATAGTGAGGTTTGAACCCGGGTCTCCTTGATTAAAGATCAATAGTTTATGATTTGAGCCACTGAGTCTAGATGGTGAACAATGTGTCTGAATGAGGCTTTATCACTGTTTTCATCATGAACAAGGTTCGATAAATATATCTTTGTAATTTGGCTCACAAAACAACGACTGCCTGATGTCAAGCCCTGTGGTTCAGTGGATGAGCCTCCGCCTGACATACAGGAGACATGGGTTCAAATCCCACTATTGCTTACTTTACTTTCGGTTGCTGGAATTCAATCAAACAGTGTGGCCCAAACAGCAGCTGACAGACTGAAAGCCATGATGGGCTAGTGGATGAACACAAGATTGCGGTGGACAAGGTAACGACAGATGCCTGGGTACGAAACCCACCTCAATGTCTGGCTCACACCATTGCAAGTGCAAGGTAATTAGAGTGCGAACACACACATAAAATTACTATGTTGTTTTTCTGATTATCTCAGCAGTAAAAAGCAGCAGCAGTGCTTGGATTTGAACCCAGGTATGCTGTGACAGCTTCAGATGTCATGCTGCGTGCTCTGACCACTACACCATCACCACACACATAAAACCCCCATTTCTTTCTCCAATGGGAGGATAACCACATTCTACACATTTTGAAAAAAAAAAACTAAATAAACACAAATAATTCATATCAAATGTAAATTATTTTAAATAAATGTAAACTGCATCATATGTGAATATATTATTATATTTCACTATTCAAAATGTGACAAACATGCTTATTCTTCAATTAGACACATGAACATGTTTCAAATTATCTTACAGCTGCTTGTGGGGCTTTAAATGTCACTAAACACAATTAAACACTGTAAATATCATCATTTACCTCAAAAGTCTCCTCATACTGTACTGATGACTCTACACCAAATCTGGCCAATCACATGCTCTCTACAGAAAGTCCCTCCCCCAACATACACGCGACAGAGCAGCAGCACAACAAACACACTTTCTGGACTCTCTACTGGAAATATGAGCTCATAAATACCTTTACTGGAGCTGTGAATCCGCCTGGATGTGGAGGAGTGTGTGGAGGAGCGTCAGCTGTTGAGCGCAGGTCAAAGATCTGCAGCAGAAACACAACAAACACACGTGTGTATCTTCACTGCTGCAGAGGAGAGAGAGAGAGAGCAATGCCTGAACACAAACACTACAGCAACATCACTACAAACTAAACCAACAGAACAAAGTCACTTACAGGTGAGTCGCGTTACTCTCCATTTCTGCACTTTGTGTCGCTTTTCTTCGCTGTCGGGCTGTAATATGTGCTGTTGACTGACATTATGAGTCTGGCACTGAGCTGTCATCTGCTACTGGAGCTCAACTTGACGCCAGTAAAGCGGTGTAACTGTGTTGATCTGGTGTCGTTGTTGTCAAAGGTGTTCAGACTAAAAGAGCAGCTCGCTGATGCCGCCTAGTGGAGCGAATGGGATCTGCGCTTTAATGCACATACAAATACCGCCCCTCACAATGACGTCATTTGCTTCATTGAGTGCAGCGTCTGACATTGTAAGTCTGATATATGCAGTCTCAGCTTGCAAATCCAAGTCTGCATGCAGATACTATTGGAGAAAGACTGATCAAATATGCCTCTTGCAGAATTCACAAGATTTTTTACATCCCCTCATTGCGTTTTCATTCAGCAACAGAAATACTCATAATTTAAAACTTATTGAACGGCTTAATACAATATAGGATTAAAAATAAAGCAGCCAGTCATCTTTATACGGCATTTAGTAAAGGAAATGTGTTCATATTTTTGTTGGTAAAATTATCATTTGTGTCTGCGTCAATTAAATCTGTAAGCAATGAAATCATTCTGCATCCCCAATATAAGAGCTCGTCAAACAAGTTCTATGTGTCTTTATTGATGAGTGGCGCATTAATTACCTACAGGCTAATATTCAGGTTTCACATTACATTCGTATTGGTTTGATATTTCCACATTGCTAATCAAGCATTTGTGCTGAAGTTCAATATAAAGTGAGCACAAATAATGACCCATGAATGATTAGATGATTGAGTGTATGCTTCAATAATTATTTTGACATTGTTAGGAGGGAAATGAACAGTTGAGACCAAAACGACTGCTGTGTCAGATCAAGAGAAGACTCTGAGCCGCAGATTAAATAAAATTAAGAGAATTTACGGGAGATAGTTTGTGGTTCTGCAGCAGGAGGGCTTCACACTGGCATTGAGTTCGCTGGCCGATCTCCCTGCCTTACACTAAGACAGAAAATCTCTCCTGCATACAAAGAAAATTACTTTACAGAGAATTTACACATAAAATAGAAAAACTCAGGAATCAGTTGTTTTAATCCACCAGGAATCCAGTTCCCCTCGAGAGCTCTCCATGACCTCTGACCTGGCTTGGTAGATGGGCCATTCTTCAACTACAGGCACTTTTAGCCTTGTGAAGTTGAGTAAAAAAACTTGTTCAAAATGAACGTAACATAGCCTCATAAGTTTAAACACTTTGTCTAGTTTTAAGATCTGTAAGAGGACAAACTTAGATAAGAAGAGAAACATTTTCTCCATCGTGTACTGAACAAATGTCAATTCCAGCACATCTCAATATACAGCTTATATTTCTAAATGACATAAATGATGGCAGTCAAACATTGTCTAAGATCATTTTTGTTTCTAGTTTAACCAAATATTTCCACAATATCAATAATAGTTATACATTTGTCAGTGAAATAAATTAGTTGTGTGCTGAATTGTACACCTGTCACACTCTAAAACTTAATATAATTTGGTTGAGAGCTTATTAGAAAATAAATAAACTGCATTTGTATATGAAATAGAGCATGAAATCATACATTGTGATTACACTTTAATGTGTGATGAGAACTTTTTAAATGTTTTTAATAATGTGTGTGGTGATGGAAATGACATTTCAACAGTTTATTATGAAAATAATGAAAAATAGCTTCACCGATTAACTTTGAATTGATACAAGCCTTTCATGTATACAAAACACTCTTATTTACCGTCATTTTGTTTTGGTTTTAAATTTTTTTAAGTAGCTTTGATTGTTAGTTTGACAAAAAAGAGAAATTTGAACAAAATTATATATATGTTTGGATATTTGATCAAAGGACATAAAAGTGCTCGTAGTTGAAGAATTACCCAGATCCTGAAAACAGAGATTTGACAGAAACAGACGCTTCAGCTGAACACATCACTACATTAGGTCATGTTTAACTTCATTCCCTGATGAAAATCATGTCAAAGATTAAAACCTGATTCAAATAATCATAATAATAGAGTCAACAAGAACAGATTTTGATCTTTCCTGGAACAGATGAAGACAGAAAACGACTTGCTTCAATAGGAAGCAGATCTGTGCTCACGATGACCTCAGTTTACTCAAGCTTCGCTGTCATTTGAAGATCCCCATAAAAACTGTAATATTTAGCATTTGATGATAAGTCTCTATTTAATAATATTTTTTTTAGTTTAGACCTCAAGACTTTCTGCTTCCTTTTACACATTAAAATGTTTCTGGTTGTCAGCATCAGTGGAGGAAAATACACAGAACTACAGCTGCGCCACAGGAAGGTGAAATCTCAGTGCTTTACATTTGCTGTGCTAAAGTTCAGGAAAAACATTAGCACAATCTTTCAAATCAACTGAACTGCAAAGGTGTAATTCAGAAATATCTCCACAGGAGGGCGACATGTTTAAATTCATACTATTAGATTTGCAGTGGTGTCATTCACCAAAATCACCACACGAGGGCGAACATTTAGAATTCATCAAATTCGCAGTGGTGTAATTCAGAAATATCTCCACAGGAGGGAGAAACTTTCCTTATTTTAAAACAGCAGCAGTGCAGTTCACAAAAATCCCCACAAGAGGGCGAATATTTTAAATTCAGTAAATTCAAGATTTGCAAAAGTGTAGTTCAGAGAAATCTCCACAGGAGGGCGCAATATTTGATACATATGTAATATTTGTCTATTTGTCTATTGTTAGATCAGATATTCAGCGTGTGTAATCTTGTGTTTATTTGTGTGTCGACTCTACAGGATCAGTGAAGTGTTGTGGACTGTAAGCCTGTTGAGCAGAAGCAGAGACGTGTGGACAGACACTGACTGTACTGATGATGATCATCTGCTGCTGCACAGGTGATGTAGATCATGTGTGTGATTGTGTGTGTGTTTGTCTTGCACATGTCGGTTACCATCATTTGCTTTGTGGAGGGTCACTCCTCTACAAAGTAAATGATGGTAACCGAAACGGGTGGGGAAGGGACGCAGGTCCAGAATTTTTATACAGTTCATTTTAAATTTTTTGGCAGGCTGTAAAGTATAACCCCTGCTGGACACGGCTCCGGAAGCTCCAGGGGGAGACCGAACTGGTATCCCCCCTTCTTCAGGCGCGCCTCACACTCACTCACCATTCACACATATCGCAGAGTTCTGGCTGGGACCGATACCAGCAACCCCTGAAGCCGTGGGGCAGCGCTCTTACCACAGAGCCACAGATCTCCATGTCTGAACACTTGCTGGAACTGATGTTGGACTGCTGACCTGTGTGTGAGCTGATTCAATAAAACAAGAATATATGTCAGATCTGAACTCTTGTCTTTATGAGTCTCTTCCTCAGAGAACTTGTGTTTATTCACTCATCAACCATCATTAGTTTCACATCAGTGTCCATCATCTTGATGAACATAATGAACTCAGTGGGACATTAGCCATGGTGAGGTTTGAACCCGGGTCTCCTAGATTAAAGCTCAATACGTTAAGACCTGAGCCACTGAGTCTGGACAGTGAAGGAGAGGTCAGATTGGGGCTTTATCACTATTCTCATACCGACCAAGGTTTGACGCATGTTTCTTTGTAATTTGGGCCACAAAAAACCGTTTGGCAAATGTCAAACCCTGTGGCTCAAAGGATGAGCGTTCGCCTGCTATTTAGAAGTTTGAAGGATCGAATCTCATTTCTACCGAATCGAGATACAAGTCAGATTTGAACTCTTGTCTTTATGAGTCTCTTCCTCAGAGAACTTGTGTTTATTCACCCATCATGGGTTTCGTTCCATCATCAGGGGCTCCTGGTCAGTATAATGAGGTTCAGATGGACATCAGCCATAGTGAGGTTTGAACCCGGGTCTCCTTGATTAAAGATCAATAGTTTATGACTTGAGCCACTGAGTCTAGATGGTGAACAATGTGTCTGAATGAGGCTTTATCACTGTTTTCATCATGAACAAGGTTTGACAAATATTTCTTTGTAATTTGGCTCACAAAACAACTATTGCCTGATGTCAAGCCCTGTGGTTCAGTGGATGAGCCTCCGCCTGACATACAGGAGACATGGGTTCAAATCCCACTATTGCTTACTTTACTTTCGGTTGCTGGAATTCAATCAAACAGTGTGACCCAAACAGCAGCTGACAGACTGAAAGCCATGATGGGCTAGTGGATGAACACAAGATTGTGGTGGACAAGGTAACGACAGAGGCCTGGGTACGAAACCCACCTCGATGTCTGGCTCACACCGCTGCAAGTGCAAGGTAATTAGAGTGGGAACACACACATAAAATTACTATGTTGTTTTTCTGATTATCACAGCAGTAAAAAGCAGCAGCAGTGCTTGGATTTGAACCCAGGTATGCTGTGACAGTTTCAGATGTTATGCTGTGTGCTCTGACCACTACACCATCACCACACACATAAACCCACATTTCTTTCTCCAATGGGAGGATAACCACATTCTACACATTTTGAAAAAAAAAACTAAATAAACACAAATAATTCATATCAAATGTAAATTATTTTAAATAAATGTAAACTGCATCATATGCGAATATATTATTATATTTCACTATTCAAAATGTGACAAACATGCTTATTATTCAATCAGACACATGAACATGTTTCAAATGATCTTACAGCTGCTGGTGGGGCTTTAAATGTCACTAAACACAATTAAACACTGTAAATATCATCATTTACCTCAAAAGTCTCCTCATACTGTACTGATGACTCTACACCAAATCTGGCCAATCACATGCTCTCTACAGAAAGTCCCTCCCCCAACATACACGCGACAGAGCAGCAGCACAACAAACACACTTTCTGGACTCTCTACTGGAAATATGAGCTCATAAATACCTTTACTGGAGCTGTGAATCCGCCTGGATGTGAGGGAGTGTGTGGAGGAGCGTCAGCTGTTGAGCGCAGGTCAAAGATCTGCAGCAGAAACACAACAAACACACGTGTGTATCTTCACTGCTGCAGAGGAGAGAGAGAGAGAGCAATGACTGAACACAAACACTACAGCAACATCACTACAAACTAAACCAACAGAACAAAGTCACTTACAGGTGAGTCGCGTTACTCTCCATTTCTGCACTTGGTGTCGCTTTTCTTCGCTGTCGGGCTGTAATATCTGCTGTTGACTGACATTATGAGTCTGGCACTGAGCTGTCATCTGCTACTGGAGCTCAACTTGACGCCAGTAAAGCGGTGTAACTGTGTTGATCTGGTGTCGTTGTTGTCAAAGGTGTTCAGACTAAAAGAGCAGCTCGCTGATGCCGCCTAGTGGAGCGAATGGGATCTGCGCTTTAATGCACATACAAACCCCGCCCCTCACAATGACGTCATTTGCTTCATTGAGTGCAGCGTCTGACATTGTAAGTCTGATATATGCAGTCTCAGCTTGCAAATCCAAGTCTGCATGCAGATACTATTGGAGAAAGACTGACCAAATATGCCTCTTGCAGAATTCACAAGATTTTTTACATCCGCTCATTGCGTTTTCATTCAGCAACAGAAATACTCATAATTTAAAACTTATTGAACGGCTTAATACAATATAGGATTAAAAATAAAGCAGCCAGTCATCTTTATAAGGCATTTAGTAAAGGAAATGTGTTCATATTTTTGTTGGTAAAATTATCATTTGTGTCTGCGTCAATTAAATCTGTAAGCAATGAAATCATTCTGCATCCCCAATATAAGAGCTCGTCAAACAAGTTCTATGTGTCTTTATTGATGAGTGGCGCATTAATTACCTACAGGCTAATATTCAGGTTTCACATTACATTCGTATTGGTTTGATATTTCCACATTGCTAATCAAGCATTTGTGCTGAAGTTCAATATAAAGTGAGCACAAATAATGACCCATGAATGATTAGATGATTGAGTGTATGCTTCAATAATTATTTTGACATTGTTAGGAGGGAAATGAACAGTTGAGACCAAAATGACTGCTGTGTCAGATCAAGAGAAGACTCTGAGCCGCAGATTAAATAAAATTAAGAGAATTCACTGGAGATAGTTTGTGGTTCTGCAGCAGGAGGGCTTCACACTGGCATTGAGTTTGCTGGCCGATCTCCCTGCCTTACACTAAGACAGAAAATCTCTCCTGCATACAAAGAAAATTACTTTACAGAGAATTTACACATAAAATAGAAAAACTCAGCAATCAGTTGTTTTAATCCACCAGGAATCCAGTTCCCCTCGAGAGCTCTCCATGACCTCTGACCTGGCTTGGTAGATGGGCCATTCTTCAACTACGAGCACTTTTAGCCTTGTGAAGTTGAGTAAAAAAACTTGTTCAAAATGAACGTAACATAGCCTCATAAGTTTAAACACTTTGTCTAGTTTTAAGATCTGTAAGAGGACAAACTTAGATAAGAAGAGAAACATTTTCTCCATCGTGAACTGAACAAATGTCAATTCCAGCACATCTTAATATACAGCTTATATTTCTAAATGACATAAATGATGGCAGTCAAACAATGTCTAAGATCATTTTTGTTTCTAGTTTAACCAAATATTTCCACAATATCAATAATAGTTATACATTTGTCAGTGAAATAAATTAGTTGTGTGCTGAATTGTACACCTGTCACACTCTAAAACTTAATATAATTTGGTTAAGAGCTTATTAGAAAATAAATAAACTGCATTTGTATATGAAATAGAGCATGAACTCATACATTGTGATTACACTTTAATGTGTGATGAGAACTTTTTAAATGTTTTTAATAATGTGTGTGGTGATGGAAATGACATTTCAACAGTTTATTATGAAAATAATGAAAAATAGCTTCACCGATTAACTTTGAATTGATACAAGCCTTTCATGTATACAAAACACTCTTATTTACCGTCATTTTGTTTTGGTTTTACATTTTTTTAAGTAGGTTTGATTGTTAGTTTGACAAGGAAAGAGGAATTTGAACAAAATTATATATATGTTTGGATATTTGATCAAAGGACATAAAAGTGCTCGTAGTTGAAGAATTACCCAGATCCTGAAAATAGAGATTTGACAGACACAGACGCTTCAGCTGAACACATCACTACATTAGGTCATGTTTAACTTCAGTCACTGATCAAAATCATGTCAAAGATTAAAAACTGATTCAAATAATCATAATAATAAAGTCAACAAGAACAGATTTTGATCTTTCCTGGAACAGATGAAGACAGAAAACGACTCGCTTCAACAGGAAGCAGATCTGTGCTCACGATGACCTCAGTTTACTCAAGCTTCGCTGTCATTTGAAGATCCCCATAAAAACTGTAATATTTAGCATTTGATGATAAGTCTCTATTTAATAATATTTTTTTTAGTTTAGACCTCAAGACTTTCTGCTTCCTTTTACACATTAAAATGTTTCTGGTTGTCAGCATCAGTGGAGGAAAATACACAGAACTACAGCTGCGCCACAGGAAGGTGAAATCTCAGTGCTTTACATTTGCTGTGCTGAAGTTCAGGAAAAACATTAGCACAATCTTTCAAATCAACTGAACTGCAAAGGTGTAATTCAGAAATATCTCCACAGCAGGGCGACATGTTTAAATTCATACTATTAGATTTGCAGTGGTGTCATTCACCAAAATCACTACACTAGGGCGAACATTTAGAATTCATCAAATTCGCAGTGGTGTAATTCAGAAATATCTCCACAGGAGGGAGAAACTTTCCTTATTTTAGAGCGGCAGCAGTGCAGTTCACAAAAATCCCCACAAGAGGGCGAATATTTTAAATTCAGTAGATTCAAGATTTGAAAAAAATGTAGTTCAGAGAAATCTCCACAGGAGGGCGCAATATTTGATACGTATGTAATATTTGTATATTTGTCTATTGTTAGATCAGCTATTCAGTGTGTGTAATAATGTGTGTATTTGTGTGTCGACTCTACAGGATCAGTGACGTGTTGTGGACTGTAAGCCTGTTGAACAGAAGCAGAGACGTGTGGACAGACACTGACTGTACTGATGATGATCATCTGCTGCAGCACAGGTGATGTAGATCATGTGTGTGATTGTGTGTGTGTTTGTCTTGCACATGTCGGTTACCATCATTTGCTTTGTGGAGGGTCACTCCTCTACAAAGTAAATGATGGTAACCGAAACGGGTGGGGAAGGGACGAAGGTCCAGAATTTTTATACAGTTCATTTTAAATTTTTTGCCAGGCTGTAAAGTATAACCCCTGCTGGACACGGCTCCGGAAGCTCCAGGGGGAGACCGAACTGGTATCCCCCCTTCTTCAGGCGCGCCTCACACTCACTCACCATTCACACATATCGCAGAGTTCTGGCTGGCCTTGAACCAGCAACCCCTGAAACCGTGGGGCAGCGCTCTTACCACAGAGCCACAGATCTCCATGTCTGAACACCTGCTGGAACTGATGTTGGACTGCTGACCTGTGTGTGAGCTGATTCAATAAAACAAGAATATATGTCAGATCTGAACCCTTGTCTTTATGAGTCTCTTCCTCAGAGAACTTGTGTTTATTTACTCATCAACCATCATTAGTTTCACATCAGCGTCCATCATCTTGATGAACATAATGAACTCAGTGGGACATTAGCCATGGTGAGGTTTGAACCCGGGTCTCCTAGATTACAGCTCAATACTTTAAGACCTGAGCCACTGAGTCTGGACAGGGAAGGAGAGGTCAGATTGGGGCTTTATCACTATTCTCATATCGACCAAGGTTTGACGCATGTTTCTTTGTAATTTGGGCCACAAAAAACCTTTTGGCAAATGTCAAACCCTGTGGCTCAAAGGATGAGCGTTCGCCTACTATTTAGAAGTTTGAAGGATCGAATCTCATTTCTACCAAATCGAAATACAAGTCAGATTTGAACTCTTGTCTTTATGAGTCTCTTCCTCAGAGAACTTGTGTTTATTCACCCATCATGGGTTTCATTCCATCATCAGGGGCTCCTGGTCAGTATAATGAGGTCAAGATGGACATTAGCCATAGTGAGGTTTGAACCCGGGTCTCCTTGATTAAAGATTAATAGTTTATGACTTGAGCCACTGAGTCTAGATGGTGAACAATGTGTCTGAATGAGGCTTTATCACTGTTTTCATCATGAACAAGGTTTGACAAATATTTCTTTGTAATTTGGCTCACAAAACAACGACTGCCTGATGTCAAGCCCTGTGGTTCAGTGGATGAGCCTCCGCCTGACATACAGGAGACATGGGTTCAAATCCCACTATTGCTTACTTTACTTTCGGTTACTGGAATTCAATCAGACAGTGTGACCCAAACAGCAGCTGACAGACTGAAAGCCATGATAGGCTAGTGGATGAACACAAGATTGCGGTGGACAAGGTAACGACAGAGGCCTGGGTTCGAAACCCATCTCGATGTCTGGCTCACACCACTGCAAGCGCAAGGTAATTAGAGTGGGAACACACACATAAAATAACTATGTTGTTTTTCTGATTATCACAGCAGTAAAAAGCAGCAGCAGTGCTTGGATTTGAACCCAGGTATGCTGTGACAGGTTCAGATGTCATGCTGTGAGCTCTGACCACTACACCATCACCACACACATAAACCCACATTTCTTTCTCCAATGGGAGGATAACCACAATCTACACATTTTGAAAAAAAAAAAAAACTAAATAAACACAAATAATTCATATCAAATGTAAGTTATTTTAAATAAATGTAAACTGCATCATATGCGAATATATTATTATATTTCACTATTCAAAATGTGACAAACATGCTTATTCTTCAATCAGACACATGAACATGTTTCAAATGATCTTACAGCTGTTTGTGGGGCTTTAAATGTTACCAAACACAATTAAACACTGTAAATATCATCATTTACTTCTAAAGTCTCCTCATACTGTACTGATGACTCTACACCAAATCTGGCCAATCAGATGCTTTCTACAGAAAGTCCCTCCCCCAACATACACGCGACAGAGCAGCAGCACAACAAACACACTTTCTGGACTCTCTACTGGAAATATGAGCTCATAAATACCTTTACTGGAGCTGTGAATCCGCCTGGATGTGGAGGAGTGTGTGGAGGAGCGTCAGAAAGGGGAAAGATGTGCAGCAGAAACACAACAGACACACGTGTGTATTTTCACTGCTGCAGAGGAGGAGAGAGAGCAATGCCTGAACACAAACACTACAACAACATCACTACAAACAAACCCACCGAAACAAAGTCACTTACAGGTGAGTCGCGTTACTCTCCATTTCTGCACTTTGTGTCGCTTTTCTTCACTGTCGGGCTGTAATATGTGCTGTTGACTGACATTATGAGTCTGGCACTGAGCTGTCATCTGCTACTGGAGCTCAACTTGACGCCAGTAAAACGGTGTACCTGTGTTGATCTGTGGCGCTGTTGTCAAAGGTGTTCAGGCTAAAAGAGCAGCTCGCTGATGCCGTCTAGTGGAGCGAATGGAAACTGCGCTTTAATGCCTCTTGCTGAGTTCACAAGATTTTTTTCATCCACTCGTTGTGTTTTCATACAGCAACAGAAATACTTATAATTCTAAACTTAATGAATGGCTTACTACAATATATAATCTTTTAAAAAGCAGCCAGTCATCTTTATAAGGCATTTATGATCATATTTCTGTTGATCAATTAAATCTGTAAGTAATGAAAACATTCTGCATCCCCAATATAAGAGCTCGTCAGATAAATTAAATGTGTTTATTGATAAGAGATGCATTAATTACATACAGGCTAAATGACGATCTGGATTGAAGAACATCATAGTGAGAAAGTCACAAGCTAACATGTTCAATATTTATGTTTTGCACTTCATTTATCGATATTTGATGTCAAGTCTGTAGTCATCAGCTTTTGGGAATTGTTTTATGTTATATTTATATTGGTTTGATATTTCCACAATGTTAATCAATAATTTGTCCTGAATTTCTGTATAAAAAGAGCTAAAATAATCCCTTATGAATGATCAGATGTTTGAGTTTATGCTTTAAAAGGTGAAAAGTGGTTAAACACACACACACACACACACACACACACACACACACACACACACACACACACACACACACACACACACACACACACACACACACACATGTTGTTAGGAGGGAAACTAACAGGTGAGACCAAAAAGAAAACTGAATTGTGCAGAATTCAGAAATATCTTCACAGGAGGGAAAAACTTTCAGCATTTTAAAACAGCAGCAGTGCAGTCCACAAAAATCCCCACAAGAGGGCGAATATTTTAAATTCAGTAAATTCACGATTCGCAAAAGTGTAGTTCAGAGAAATCTCCACAAGAGGGCGCAATATTTCCTACATATGTAATATTTGTCTATTTGTCTATTGTTAGCTCAGATATTCAGTGTGTGTAATAATGTGTGTATTTGTGTGTCGACTCTACAGGATCAGTGACGTGTTGTGGACTGTAAGCCTGTTGAACAGAAGCAGAGACGTGTGGACAGACACTGACTGTACTGATGATGATCATCTGCTGCTGCACAGGTGATGTAGATCATGTGTATGATTGTGTGTGTGTTTGTCTTGCACATGTCGGTTACCATCATTTGCTTTGTGGAGGGTCACTCCTCTAGAAAGTAAATGATGGTAACCGAAACGGGAAGGGACGAAGGTCCAGAATTTTTATACAGTTCATTTTAAATTTTTTGGCAGGCTGTAAAGTATAACCCCTGCTGGACACGGCTCCGGAAGCTCCAGGGGGAGACCGAACTGGTATCCCCCCTTCTTCAGGCGCGCCTCACACTCACTCACCATTCACACATATCGCAGAGTTCTGGCTGGGACCGATACCAGCAACCCCTGAAGCCGTGGGGCAGCGCTCTTACCACAGAGCCACAGATCTCCATGTCTGAACACTTGCTGGAACTGATGTTTGACTGCTGACCTGTGACTTCACAATAAAGAATTGAATAAAAATAAACTTGTGTTGACTCAATCTTCTGAAGTGGGGTTTGAACCCAGATCAACTGTGATGGATGAGATCAGATATGATGAGCTCTTACCACTGAGCCACAGATCTCTTGTCTGAACACCTGCAGGAGTTCATGTTTGACTCTTTACCTGTAGATGAGCTGCGATTTCATTATAAATATGTTAAAGATCCCTCATACTCTGAGGAGGGATTTGATCTCAGGTCCTCTGTGAAGGTTCAGAGCTCATACCATGTGCTCTGACCACTGGACCATCATCAGCCACACTAATGCAGGAGCTTCTGGTTAAGACAAGCACATTTTTAGATGTCAAATAGAAAAAAAATAATAAAAATAAGGAGGAAAACACGATAAAATAAGATTTAAACATCAGAATGTAGAAATAAACACAGAAATGTCCAAATATAAATGATTACAATCAGAATCTAACAGTTTTTAGGATAATAACATCATTAATCATCCACACACTAACCTTCACTTCTCTGCTGCCTAAACAGCTCGATCAGCAACATCATTAATTCAGTGCAGCTCTAATTCTGAATATACTGATGTGCTCTTCATTACAGCACTCAAACATGATCATATTAACACAATAAGAGTAAATGAATGCTGAAACTCACCCACTGCTGAAGGTTTTGGCCTTCAAACCGTCTCTGTTTCAGCTGCTGCTCATTAAAGTTGGAGGTTTATGATGCGAGCAAAGCTTTAGCTCTTCTAAAAGACAGAAGACTGCATCTTTAGAGCAGTTATTTAAGCAGTAAACACGAGCTGATTCAGCTGTCATCATGTGTTCTGTCGCTGCTGGGGGCGTGTCTCTGTGCGTCTGTCAGTGCGTGACGCCGTCTAGTGGAGCGCTGGAGAACTGCAGTTCAGGATCAACACGAGCTGCAGCAGCACACAGGAGACTGAAGCTTTAAACTCATCCAGTTGTAAACAAAGTCGTCATTTTGACAGGATTTCGACTCGCAAAACATCGTGAGTTAACTCTGTGCACTCAACTGAGAGGGTAAGACTGATGCTGTTGAATTAAGCACGTGTTCAGTGTGTACACACGGCGATCTGCCTGTAGTGTGTTTGTGTGTAAAGCTAATTCATCCTCAGTTCATCCTGATGTGTGTCGTGTTTAATCAGCGATTTGGGTTTGTGACGCAGATTATATTAGTTTAAGCAGAATTATAAGCTTAATTGGCTCTTTACACTTTAAATAATTAAATATGCACATTTATGAAGCAAATAAACTCTATGTTGCACAAGTTAGTCCAGGAGTTCAGAGCGGAGTTATATTCAGGCCGAACAGCATTGACACTGTTCACAGTTTGTATCACTCCGCGTGTCTGTGTTTGCGAGTTCCAGACAGACGGTCAGTTTATTGCTGGAGGCGGATTTATATTAGCTGTCAATCACTGAGGAGACACACATTTGCAGAGGAGCTGTTGTAGGATATCTGAAGCATACACAGCTAGATTATAGGATTTAGGAAATATTATAGGATTATATAATAATGATAATAATGCTTAAACAAAAGAAAAAAATATATACTAGGAAAAGTTCATTTTAAAAAGTAATATATTAATCTTAAGTCCAGCTGAGATGAAAAGATAATTAAATTACACAAAAATGGCATAACATTTAATAACTTTAAAAGAGATGACTCAAGACTAATATCTGACGTTTAAAAGTCAATTTCCAGCACATGATCCTCCTGCACACTCCGATACAGTAGGTGGCGATATGCACCTGATTAGTGTTGTTTGCAGTCTGACATGAAACTAATAATAAGAAGAAGACTGATTATGTGATCAGTGCACATGATGGACGTCAGCCTTTCTGCTCCTGCACTCAGAACTGAATCAGTGGATGCAGCATCTGGTAAATAACCTCTTGATGTGTTGTTTTGTTTTACTAGATGTCTTCTGGTGATGGATCTACACTGATATCTGTTCATTACGCTGCACATGTCGTCTCTCTCTCGTCTCTGATGGACTCAGTTCAGCTCATGCAGCTCTCTGAAACACGCTGAGGATTTCAAGAAGAGAGAAGCCATGTGCAGGATCTGGAAATACAGCTTTACATGTGAACTGAAGCCATGAGGAAGAGGAAGGTGGTTCTTCATCATATCCTCACTGATGAAGCCCTGACTTTACACTCTTTACCTATAATGTCCACCTGATTACGGGCCTGTTTCAATACACACACGTCTGCTCTTGAACACATCAGAGCATCTGAACATGATATCTGAGGCTGAACGTTTCCCATCAGGCATCAAGTTCTAGTTCTAGTCTTCAGTGATTATTAATGTCTGCTGATTATTAATGTCTGATGATTATTAATGTCTGTCATCTAAACTGAGCTTGTTGATTTGGTCAGACAGAGTCAGCTAAAGTAAGATGCTCTTACCGTCTGGTTCTTCTAGACGTCTCTTCTAGCTCAGGCTGAACGTCTGTGTGAAGATAAAGAGAGTCGAGTGGTGATGATTGATGCTTTTCAATAATTCAGCTCATTTGTTTTAAAGATCAGCTTAAACTATATTGTAGATTCATCACATCAGCGCCCTCTAGTGGAGAAACACTGACATCTCAGGATTTTGTTGAGCATCTTTCTAAAATCAGAATTGGCAGAAAAATGTGTGCTCTGAACCACTGATTCAATCAAAGATTCAAATCAAAGATTCAAATCAAAGATTCAAATCAAAGATTCGAATTAAAGATTCAAATCAAAGATTCGAATTAAAGATTCAAATTAAAGATTCAAATTAAAGATTCAAATCAAAGAATCAATTTAAAGAATCAAATTAAAGATTAGGAGCTTAATGAATCAGTGATTCAAAAGCAGCATCACTGCATTTTAGAGATTTGTCTCACCTGTGTTTGAGTCGCGTCTTCTCTTCACACTCCTTTACTTTCCATCTGTGCTGTGAATAAAAACATACAAACATTAAGAAATGTCTCCTTTACTGTGCCGAAAATACATAGAAGGTGTGTGACTATTTGGCTGATTTTTGATCTTCACTAAAAAACTAGTGAACTTCATTATAAACCCTGAAGCAGATGTCAGTCTCAGTGGCTCAGGCGAGAAGCGTTGCCCTTCAATCCTGGAGTCCTGAGTTCAAATCCTGCTATTGCTGACTCTACATTGTTGAGATCAAATAAAAGAGGACTGAAAGCTTCCTCTGAATGTGAAGAGCACAGTGGTGTGAGTGGATAAACACCTGTGCATGAAGGAGGAGGCTGGAGAGATGTGGGTTCAAACTCCAGAGAAGGCAAACTTTAACTAGTTTATTGTCCAATCACAGCTCAGATCAAGACACAGCTCAAGCATCAGTTCCAGCAGGTGTTCAGACAGGAGATCTGTGGCTCTGTGGTAAGAGCGCTGCCCCACGGCTTCAGGGGTTGCTGGTATCGGTCCCAGCCAGAACTCTGCGATATGTGTGAATGGTGAGTGAGTGTGAGGCGCGCCTGAAGAAGGGGGGATACCAGTTCGGTCTCCCCCTGGAGCTTCCGGAGCCGTGTCCAGCAGGGGTTATACTTTACAGCCTGCCAAAAAATTTAAAATGAACTGTATAAAAATTCTGGACCTTCGTCCCTTCCCCACCCGTTTCGGTTACCATCATTTACTTTCTAGAGGAGTGACCCTCCACAAAGCAAATGATGGTAACCGACATGTGGAACAGCCAAACACGCACACACATGATCTACATCACCTGTGCAGCAGCAGATGATCATCATCAGTACAGTCAGTGTCTGTCCACACGTCTCTGCTTCTGTTCAACAGGCTTACAGTCCACAACACTTCACTGATCCTGTAGAGTCGGCACACAAACACACACATTATTATATAACATCTGATCTAAAAATAGACAAATAGACAATTACACATGTATAAAATATTGCGCCCTCCTGTGGAGATATTTCTGAATTACACCTGTATTAATGTAATGAATTTAAAATTTTCGCCCTCGTGTGGTGATGTTGGTGAATTACACCACTGCAAATCTAACTGAATTCATTTCAGCTTTTCGCCCTCCTGTGGAGATATTTCTGCATTACACACTTGCTAATCTAATAGATTTGTGGTGATGTTTGTCAACATCATTAGTCAGAGTCTGTCCACACACACACACACAGCTCTGCTTTACACTCCACAACACATCAGTTATTCTGTAGAGACATTCAGACATTACTAGACTCACTACATGTCTTAAAGTCAATGATAATTCAGAAATACCTCTGTTAATATCTCATATAAAACATGCAACATCAGACAGAGAGATGGTATATTCCAGTAATGCTCCATCAGTCACTGTTATTCATCTACTGTTGTTCTCTGTTTACTTCTGATGATGCTTTAATTAAATGACTCTTACAGGCCACAGAACTGACATATAAACACTGAACAGAAACAAAAACACTATTTCCCTCCTTCAGTAAGTGTGTTTGATGCTTGTCTGCTGTGTGTGTTAATAAGTGTGATCAACATGTGCAGATTTCCATCATTAAAGTCAATTTCTGTCCACTAAACCCAGACTGAGGACTCTTAATCTGTCAGACCAACAAAACATCACAACAAGAGATTTACAGAGACAACAAACTCAATTTCAAACTCAAACTAAATTTCAGGATTAAAACTAATAAAATTGAATATTAATGTTTGATATTGATAAAATACAGCAGACTCTGTTATACTTCAGTGATGCTGCATCAGTGTTTTACTGTTCACTTTGGTGTTAAATACAGTTTTACAGCACAAAACAGCAACACTGAATAAAAAAGCCTGATTAAAATAATGACAGATCTCTGAACATCATCACTAGTTTACAGCAACAATGAAACGGAATGAACAGCAGTCACTAACATCAGCAAAGTGTCCTTCATCTCATGTGTTTCATATCTGGACACTTTAAATAATCCTGTCATTTACTCTCACTAGTGTTCAGCACTAGAAGAATTAACAGCAGAAATAAACACCAGAGCTTCACACAACGACTGCAGGATCAACACAGACACACATCTTACTCTTGATGATGTGAATATCAGTGGATTAAACACTGACAGACTGTAAATGCACCGCAACAACTATCAACACATCTGCTGTACATGAGGAAATCCACTTACTGTCGGCTGAGTCGCGTGACAAGCCCGAGTCCTCCATTGTAACGGGTTGTGTGTCGGTTAAATTCGCAAATTAGCTGGAAATATTTGAGTTTAAAGTGTAAATATTAATATCTGTCATCTGCAGGATCTGCGTGTGTTGTTGTGGTTGTCGTCATCAAGCGTCACCAGGTGGTCAATCACTGAAAGGTGTCAAAATGAAGTTAAAACCCACTGTGTCCGCCTAGTGGAGCGGAGCACAAACTACACTCTGCCGGAGGACAACATTTGCAAACCTCCTGTGGTGGTTTTTGTGAACTACAATTTCGCACAATTAAATAAATGTTGCGCCCTCCTCTGGTGACTTTTGTGCATCACAACTTTTGCTTTCCTGTGGTCCTTTTTGTGAACTGCAGGTTTTACAAACTGATTGCAAATAAATGCTGCGCCCTCCTGTGGTCATTTTTGTAAACTACAACTTCGCAAAGTTAAATAAATTTTTTGCCCTCCTGTGGAGATTTTTGTAAACTACAACTTTGCACGATGAAAGAAATGTTGCGCCCTCTTGTGGTGATTTTTGTAAATTACAACTTCGCAAAATGAAATAAATTGTATGCCCTCTTGTGGTGATTTTGCAAATGTTTCGCCCTCCTGTGGTCATTTTTTAAACTTCGCAAAGTTAAATAAATTTTTTGCCCTCCTGTGGAGATTTTTGTAAACTACAACTTTGCATAATGAAATAAATGTTGCGCCCTCTTGTGGTGACTTTTGTAAACTACATATTCACAAAATAAAATAAATTCATGTGCTCTTGTGGTGATTTTTGTAAATTACAACTTCGCAAAATTAAATAAATTGTATGCCCTCTTGTGGTGGTTTGCAAATGTTTCGCCCTCCTGTGGTCATTTTTTAAACTGCAGCTTTTGCAAACAATATTTAAATAAATGTTGCGCCCTCCTGTGGTGACTTTTGTGCATCACAACTTTTGCAAACAAATTTTAAATAAATGTTTCGCCCTCCTGTGGAACTTTGTGTGAACTGCAGGTTTTACAAAGTGATTGCAAATAAATGCTGCGCCCTCCTGTGGTAATTTTTGTAAACAACAACTTTGCAAAATTAAATACTTTTTATGCCCTCTTGTGGAGATTTCTGTAAACTACAACTTTAAATAATGAAATAAATGTTGCGCCCTCCTGTGGTCATTTTTGTAAACAACAACTTCGCAAAATTAAATACTTTTTATGCCCTCTTGTGGAAATTTCTGTAAACTACAACTTTGAATAATGAAATAAATGTTGCGCCCTCCTGTGGTCATTTTTGTAAACTACCGCTTTAGCAAACAAATTCCAAATAAATGTTTCGCCCTCCTGTGGAACTTTGTGTGAACTGCAGGTTTTACAAAGGGATTGCAAATAAATGCTGCGCCCTCCTGTGGTTATTTTTGTAAACAACAACTTTGCAAAATTAAATACTTTTCATGCCCTCCTGTGGTACTTTGTGTGAACTGCAGGTTTTACAAACCGATTGTAAATAAATGTTGTGCCCTCCTGTGGTCATTTTTGTAAACTACAACTTTGCAAAATTAAATACATTTTATGCCCTCCTGTGGAGATTTGTGTAAACTACAACTTTGCATAATGAAATAATTGTTGCGCACTCCTGTGGTGACTTTTGTAAACTACAACTTAGCAAAATGAAATAAATTTTATGCCCTCTTGTGGTGACTTTCGTAAACTACAACTTCACAAAATAAAGTAAATTTTGTGCCCTCTTGTGGTGATTTTTGTTAATTACATTTTTGCAAAATGGAATAAATTGTTATTTTTGCAATTATTTTTGTAAACTACAACCTTGCAAAATTTAATAAATGTTGTGCCCCCCCCTGTGGTGATTTTTGTGAACTACAAACTTTACAAACCAATTGCAAATAAATGTTTTACCCTCCTGTGGTTATTTTTGTAAACTGCAGATTTTACAAACTGATTGCAAATAAATGTTGCGCCTCAGTATTAAAGGGTTTCCACTTGATGCATAGAAGTCAGCACTGCACTGGACCAGTGGATAAACGTTCTCTGGACAAGATTTAATGGAGACGTGGGTTCAAATCACACTTTATTGTTTACATTAACTTGTTTATTGTAAAATCACAGAAATTACTTTTCATCTTGGAAAAATGGTTACCCAGTGTTGGCAGAAAACATTTCATTTAAAAAATTGTATGATCCAGCATGTCAGTTACATGTTACTTCAACGTTTTTCTTCAAGGCGACTTCTTTGAAGACTTTTCCACCTTCCTGAGTTTTCCAAGTCAGTGAGAAAGATCCGCTTATTTGTAGCTTCTTTTGCATCTGCGAGATTCAAATAAATGAAAACAATGAAACAATATTAAAATAAACACCTGGAGAACGACAGTGAAAGATCCAGCTCACAGCTCTCACCTCTGTGATTTTACTCAGGGTTTTAGGGTTGTTAGGGTTGAATCGGGCGTCAGTCTTCACTTTAATCCTCAACAGGACTTTAACACTTGAGTCCTGAGTAGAGCTGATGCTAAATGAACTGGAATCTACAGAGCAGTATAAAAGATGCACAATTAGATAAAACATGATCCAATATAGATCATGACAAAATAAATATGAAATAACATTACCCTCTTTTTATTAGCCTTCTTATGAAATCTTAATTCTTTTTCAAATATTTCCCAAGTGCAATTAAACAGAGAGATTTTTTCATCATAACTGTTTTAAAGGCATAGTGTTCACAAACATAAGAAAATGTACTCACTATATGTAGGATATAATTCCAAAAGGCAAATGACTGTGCAAAGCCACCTAAAACAACACAAAACTACGATGTATATGTCGAGTTCAGCGGCTAATCAGCCGGAATCATCTGAGGTAAAGTGATCATGACCAGCAAGACTTAGCTGTCACTCATGTGGCCACGCCCTTAATTATGCAGATTTAGGATAACCTAATATGAAAGAAATGGGTGAGTTAGAAAAAAATGCACCCCTCACAGTTGTCATGAAGGGTGATAGCTATATGAACCAAAATCGTTCTTTATGCCAGGTTGTAAACACTTTTTTTTCTGCCATTTTAAAAGTGGGCTTAATATAAATGTGCTCTATTATGGAGCCAGGACTAGCAGAATTTCCATGAATTGCAGTTACTTCTGTATTTGCCTCACGAGGGAGAGCAAGAGGTTTCCGCTTGGAATCATCATAACTTCCCCCCTTAATGGCGCCCCTGGCCATGATGACAGTATATTTGTCAAGCATGATTTGACTAGATATTTTTCAAGACACTAGTATTTAGCTTAAAGTGACATTTAAAGGCTTAATTGGGTGATTAGGCAAGTCATTGTATAACGTTGGTTTGTTCTGTACACAGCCGAAAAAAATTTATATTGCTTAAAATATTGACCTTAAAATGATTTCAAAAACAAATAAATTAATTCTAACTGAAATAAAACAAATAAGACTTTCTCCGGAGGAAAAATACTATGGCAAATGCTGTGAAAATTTCTTTGCTCTGTTAAACATCATTTGGGAAGTATTTGAAATACTAACTTATAGGACATTTCATAGTATGCACATTTAAATGTGATTGACACTCACGAGTGCAGACGACTCCAGCATCATTCAGATGGTTGACGTGATTTGGCAGCCATCGATCTAAGCTACATTGTATTAGGGAAGACTCACTGCCAACACAGTCGACTAAAGTCATCCATATTGGACCAATTCCTCGTCCAAAAGCACCGCCCGTTGCCTGTACAGCATCTCCACATCCCATCTCTCTACACACCACTGCAGCGTCTGCCAGATCCCAGCCATCAGCATTCACCGTCCCCCACTGACCGTCATGAAAAACCTCCACAAGTCCAGAACATGCGTCTCGTCCACCCATCAGCCTGACAGGGACTGATGATGACACCAATGAAAAAACAAAGACAAAAAACTGAGATTAACAACTTATGCACAATGAATTTTCCACAAGGATGATAACAAATGAATGCACAGTGGAAAAAGCATGCAGCCTAAATTTTTTAGCTGAATCAAACAAACTTTTCTAGTCATCTCAACTTAAATCAAACTGAGTAAAACAAACGTGAAATAAATTAAATAAATTCTCAATAGAATAATTTACAGCAAAAATAAATGCAATGGACGTTATTCAGGATAGTGCTATATGTACTATTAATTTAATTACTTTCAGCTGATTATACAAAAAAAAATGGTAAAAATTATATGATCTAAATGAAGTTTATTTATAAACTAATTTAAAGAGGAGCTTGTGCTTATGATTGAGTACAGCCGGTCCCACATTAGCTAATGTATGACCCACCGGTCAGATGAAGCCTAACTCACCATAAATCCCCAGAGCATCTTACTTTAGCCATCTTCGTGTTGAAGAATCCCCCCTTCCACCCCTACTCCTCCCCCTTTTTTTCTTTGACAAGGCGACATGGCGGCCCAGTGATTAGCACTGTTGCCTCACAGCAAGAATATCACTGGGTCAAGTCTTTACCCGGCCAATTCACATTTCTGTTTGGAGTTTACAGACATGTGACATAAGTAAATGGATCAAACCAAATCAACACAATAGAAGTGCGCTTAATACTTAATCAGTAGTCTATCTATCCACAGTAATTCCTTATTTCAATTCGCCATAACAAGCAGGGGAGTTCCAACCTGAGCTCAAACTCTCCTCTCGCCCTACAACGGGAGGGAGCCCAGGGCTCGAGGATCTCATGAGTTTGGCCATTGGAAAAACGGCCATGTCCAACTGAGCCTTGTTTCTCTCTAGGTTTTTATCCTCCACTTTCGCAAATTGGTGGAGATTGTTTCTCGCTACTGGCTTGCATGGTTCAGGACTTGCGAAGTTGCGCATGGATGGAGTTTTTCTTCAGTGATTGGACTTTCAACTGTGGAAATGAACCCACCATGAACTAAACCAGGGGTTCCCAAACTTTTCAGGCCGCGACCCCAAAAATAATCATATCAGAGGCTCGCGACCCCCATTTTTCAAGGTGGTTGTACTGTAAATATGTAAACGTTGCAGACACAACAATAGGCAAATATAAACATGAGCTTATTGACAACACAAAAATGCAATAGTCTATTAGCCATATAATGTTTTTAAAGTCATTTATGGATTTAATTACATTTTGCTTTTAAAATTAAAGGCTGATGGCTGATTGTTATTTTAATGTTGCTGTTTCTTTAATGCAACTATTAATTATATTCTGTCGGTTATGAATAAAATATGGTAATTCTAATAGTTTAATAAAATTTACTTGAGTTTTGGATATCACCAAGCGACCCCTTGTCATTGTCCCGCGACCCCCCAGGGGGTCCCGACCCCCACTTTGAGAATCACTGAACTGAACTTCAACTCTGAAATCTGGACTGACACTGTTTCAATTTACTATAATCTTTTATGTTAAGCTGCTTTGACACAATCCACATTGTAAAAGCGCTATAGAAATAAAGGTGAATGGAATTGTTTCCACCTAGTATTAACATGGACTTTTAGTAATCAATCATATTTAATCACTGTTTCAACTTGAGTAAACATGCTGTGATCTAAAGTATTTGTGACCCTGCACCACAAAACCAATAACAAGCATAATTTAACCAGATTTATACATCAACTAAACTCTGAATACATAAGCTTTCCATTGATGCATTGCTTCTTAGCACAGGGATATTTGTAATCTGAGGGGTCAAAAATATTGAGAAATCCAAATATTGGGAAAATCCAAAAGAAGTCCTTAGCAAGCCATATTACTAATCAAAATGACATTTTAATATGAATAATATAAGGTTTAACGTTCATTCAGTTATTTATTTTTATTCATTTTTCCTTTATTAATCAAGGGTCGCCACAGCGGAATGCACCGCCAACAGATCCGGCATATGTTGTACGTATGCCCTTTCAACTGCAACTCATCACTAGGAAACATTTATACACACTCATTCAAACATTCACTACAGACAATTTAGCTAACAACATTCCCCTATACCACATGTCTTTGGACTTGTGGGGGAAACCCAAGGTAACACAGAGAGAACATGCAAACTCCACACAGAAATGCCAACTGACCCAGCTGAGGCTCGACCCAGTGGCCTTCCTGCTGTGAGGCGATCGTGCCACCCACTGTGCCGCCGCAGGTTTAACAAATAAGAAATAAAAATTTGGGTAAGTTTGAACTCTTCCTCTAACCTGAATAAAAAGCTACTCACGGCGGCAGATGACTCCTGCATATTTTGGATCACAGTTATCCGGTCCCCATCCCTGAAATGCACAGGTGCTCAAAGCCGTTTCGTCTCCACTGCAGCTCACATTGTTCATCCATGTTCGCAGAGGTGTGCTGCTCCAACTATAATCAGTAAAAACGCTAACACTTTTCCAACATCCTATCTCTCTGCACACCACTGTAGCATCCGGTAGATCCCAGTCATCATCGGCACACACTGCTCCCCACGATGCATTATGGAAAACCGCCACTGTCCCAGAACAACTGTCAAAGTTGTTAAACAGCCACATTTTGGCTAATGCAAAAGAAAACAAAGTCACATGTCAAATTATAGTTATATTGATTACTGTTCCCTTTAAATAGGCAATATTTTAGCTACAGTACTGTGCAGAACGCGTAGTAGGAGGTGAGCTTCCCTCCCTCCAGGACATCTACACCAGGCGGTGCATGAGGAAAGCCAAGAGAATTATCAATGACTCCAGCCACCCAAGCCATAGACATTTCTCTCTGCTACCCTCAGGCAGACGGTTCTGACGGTTCCACGCAGCAGCCGGCTGAAGGAAAGTTTCTTCCTTCAGACTATCAGGCTGATGAACACTTAACGCACCCCACACAGACTCTTCCATACCCCTCACTGCACACCATCAATATGTAGCATGCACTGCACTTTAACCAATCCATACTTGAAACAATACTGCCTACAACTATGTGGACACCTATTCATTGTACATATCGCTGTCAATTTCACATTGTCGTTGTATTTGCACTGTCTGTATTTTGCACTGTCGTTGTATTTGCATCTGTATTTTGTACAATCTGGAGCCAGCACTAAAGCTTTTCACTCATCATAGCATACGTGCTGCTGATGACGTGACAATAAAAGTGATTTGATTTGATTTTGATTTGAGAAGTCTCAGGCCACCACCAGCTTTGGGAATAAGCATGGGCATACCAGATTCTGATGGTATGATAACCTTGAATAAATTAAATCACGTATTTCCGGTTTGACGGTATTGTGATTACTGCTCTAAAATATATTCTTTTTAAATGTCTGGATAAAAACAGGGTTCTGCAGGTTTCATCACGTCAAATTTAAGACTTTTTAAGACCTTTTTAAGTCCACTATGAATGAAATTTCAGGCTTCCACAGGGCAAAACACTAATAATTTTCAATAATAATCAGTGGAATTTTTTTACTTGCCCCATTAAAATTTAAACTCAGTTATTTCTTAGCCACATATTTTAAGTAATGTGTCAAAACAAGCAAACTGTAGTTATATACATATATATTTATTTTATTAGCAAAACTTTTCTTTTTTTAAAAAGACAAGTTTTAATTGCTATAATTAATTTTTTTTAATTATGCACAACATAAACTTATGCATAAAAACATGGAGAACTGTTAAACAAATGTTATTGTAAGAATGTAAGGAAGAGAATTAAACCATACTGCTAAATAGTTAATAAATGTTAATGTTGAATGAAAGTTTTTTGGATTTGTTGGTTGCACCAATTGGCCATAGCTTTACATGGTCAATTAGTGAAAATTAAGACCTGCTTAAAAGTATTTAAGTGAATTATTTTAGTGAATTTAAGACTTTTTAGGGGGTTAAACTTCATTCATTCATTCATTTTCTTTTCGGCTTAGTCCCTTTATTAATCTCGGGTCACCACAGCGGAATGAACCGCCAACTTATCCAGCATATGTTCCATGCAGCGAATGCCCTTTCAGCTGCAACCCATCACTGGGAAACATCCATACACACTCATTCACACTCATACACTACGGACAATTTAGCCTGCCCAATTCACCTGTGCCGCATGTCTTTTGGACTGTGTGATACGTTACACACAGTACCATGAATTAAAAACAAATCCTGCCCAATGGGGCAAGGCCTGATTTAGTTGCTACAATAGTGTGCTGTCTTAATGTCCATAAGACACAGTGTCACATATCTAATATACTTATACACATGCAGTTTCTTCTTAAAAGTGCATTCTGTAGGCACACCTTATGTTTATGTGCTCAAAAATAAGTAGTGGAAATTGACGAGGCTTCAGAGTACATGCAAATGCCTTGTTTGTTGTTGAAAGAGTAACTGAGGCATGAGCTGTAAAGGCTCCACCCTTTGCTGGAAGTAGGGCGGGGAATAGCAGTTCATTAACCTAATTCACCTAGTTAGTTTAGTTAACCCTTAATTGCACTTTAAGCTGAATACTAGCATCATGAACATTATCTAGTAAAATATTATGTACTGTCATCATGGCAAAGACAAAAGAAATGAGTTATTAAAACTATTATGTTTAAAACTGTGCTTTTTTCCCTAATGCCCTTACAAAAATGACAATTAAAATAATAATTTTGTCTTCGACTGTACATTAAGTCATAATACTCAAATAAATGCAGAGCAATGTTCACTCACCCTGACAGACGACTCCAGCGTCCTCTGAATGAACACAGTTATGCACTCCCCATCCAGCAAATTCACATTTACTCAATGCATTATCATCTCTGGAGCAGTTCACATCATCCATCAATATTTGCCCTGAACCTTCTGCAAAATAAGCATTACTCTTTGCCTCAATCACGTCTCCACATCCCAGCTCTCTACACACCACTGCAGCGTTTGTCAGACCCCAGTAATCATCACACACTGTTCCCCATAAGCCGTTATGGAAAACCTCCACTCGTCCAGAACAAGAGTTGATGCCGCTCACCAGTCTAGTTCTGGCTGATAAAGACACAAGAATTAAAACATTAGGTATGCACTGTGAAAATATCCATAAATAAGCAGTTTTCCATATTTTGTGAATTATGTTTTTAGTTTTTTGCATTTATTTATGCTTTTGAATTGCATTACGGGACCTTGATCCTTCTTCCAGCAACTTTTAACAGTGAAAAGTTAAAAAAGTGACTTTCATTTACATTTTTAAAAGTTTAAAGGGATATATTGTTGGGTTGGTGTTGTATAATACACTACAAACATTCCAGTACATTTTCCGTCATACTACAGGCTTATTTCTCTATATATTATTTCTTATACATAATTTTTAACTAATAAAATGTCAATATATAAAATAAAATAATAAAATATAATTTGTATTGAACTTTTTTTTCAATAAAGGAGCAGTAGGTGATTGTCTTTAGAAACATGTTTTGTTATGCTGGTTGTTATGCAAGTGAGTTTTCAGTAAAGAACGTGGAATTTTAGGTTAACATTGGTTCATTTTTTAACAATGACAGTCTGTGACGCGCTCCCTATATTGTTTACCAGCTACTTTAATTTCCTGCACGCTGCCACCCAACCACTAAGCAGAGTCGCTTTAGGACAGCACGTGAGAGAGCCTTGTCTGCTGTCATTGTTATGGTGCGTGTTCGTGTTGCTTTGGACAACAGGGAAGGGACTGTGTTTCAAAGATATTGTGCTAAGCGGTTAGCATTGTGGCAGGTCACCTACTGCATCTTTAATGTAAGATAATTTTTAATGTATTGTTATTATTTGAACTTATGTAGATTATTTACATATTTATTTTCAGTATTTTAACCAACTGTTAGATTCCTGATGTTTCAAACATCAAAGTTTGTATTTTGTTCTCTCAATATTTCTTCCTGAAGTTCAAACAAAATCAATAAATATATTTTGGGGGAAAAGGTCACTTTGTTAAACTGTAGAGTTGAATTTTAAACATCAAATGTCGACAGAGCAGAGATCAACATCCTATGATGCAATTCACAACCGTAAATAAACAGAAAACCCTTGTAAATCACAAAATATGGCAACGTTAATTAAAACATATATTTACAGTGTGGTTTAAAAGTGTTTCTACTCACGCTGACAGATGACTCCAGCATATAAATCCTTCAGGCATCCGGTTGGTCCCAAACTCTCCATCGCACAGTCTGCCAATGACGATTCATTCCCAACACAGTTTACCCGATTCATCCATATCTGTTCTAAGCTTGAGCCAAAAAATGCTGCTACTTTCACCTCTTGCACTTCCCCACAACCCAATTGCCCACACACAACATTTCCGTCAAGCAAGTCCCAGCCATCATAACATACTATTTGCCATTCGCCAGAAAGGAGAACCTGCACTCTTCCTGAACAAGAGCTGCTGCCGTCAACGAGTCTGACTTGAGGACTGACAAACAAACAGGAAATTCCTAAAACTGAAAAAACACACATTGAGAATTATATATATATATATATATATATATATATATATATATATATATATATAGGCAAAATGATTAGCCCTGCTGTAAAATTGTAATTCTTTTTCTGGTTTTACTGGTTAGTTTGCAAGATATTCAAGTGGAGTTTAAAGGCTTAACTAGGTTAAATAGGTTAACTAGATGAGTTAGGCTTTTCCCAGTGATGTGTTGCAGCTGGAAGGGCATCCGCTGGGTAAAACATATGCTGGATAAGTTGGCGGTTCATTCCCAGATTAATAAAGGGACTAAGCCGAACAGAAAATGAATGAATGAATGAATGAAGATGAGTTAGGTTATTAGGCAAGTCTTTGGACGACAGTGAATTGAAAAAATTAATATTTCCTAAGGGGATGCTAATGTAGACCTTAAATAATATTTAAACGTTTTAAATTGTCTTATTTTAACCAAACTAGAAGTTGGAAGAACAAATATTATAGAAACTATGTGAAAAATCGCCTTGCTCTGTTAAACATCACTTGAAAAATATTTGAAAAGAATTAACATTTCATAGGAGAGCTAATCATTTAGACTTCCATGTATATAGCTAAATAATTTAGTATGAGTAGTGTTAATGTTTACTTACTCTGAGTTAAAATGAGCCATACTGTGTACAGCAGCCCTGATGGGAAGAAACTGAGAAAAAATGATAACACTGAAAATAATAGCTGAGAACATGAAAACAAAAAGATAAAGATTCCTACTTTCGAATATAACCTTAATCTGATGACTTTTTGTTCAGAGAATTTGTGAAAAGTCTCAGTTTACATGTATCAAATTAATATATAAAAAGACATTGATAAAATAATTGGGGTAGAAACAGTTTCAGTACACGGTAAGTTTAACAAAATAAAGCAACTAAAACTAACGTAGAAAACAAACAGTGAATTTATTGTGTATAATCAAGAAACGTAATAATAAATTAATATTAATTAATCATACGAATAACACAAACATATATTCCAACATAGAAATATAAAATATGTTTAAACCTATTGGGGCGTCCCATGTCTTCCTTCCTGCTCTGAAAATTAAGTCTGTATGTTAGAAATTTATAGCGCATTTCTCCAGCTCAGCCGTCTCCTCCCTTCACCTGACGCTGACACCTTTTCTGAGTATTCATTTACATGTATTTGTTAATTACAGCATATGTTCGACAGGTGTGTAAACAAATGTTCTCGTGAAAGATGCTGTGATTTGCAAATAAATAGACGTAAAAGTAATACAAGGTATCCCTCTCTGATTTGTTATCATTCCTGATTTTTAATCAGCTCGTTTTTTCATTCATACATGTTCCAAAATAAAGGTATAAAGCTGGAGTATTATCTTTTCAAAAGGTATATTTTTGTACCAAAAAGGGTCCATCATGGTAAATTAAAGAACATTATTAGTACCTTAAAGTACTAATTAGTGTAAGTCTGTGCATTAGTGTGCCATGGCAAAATTTTAGGTTCTAATATGTACCTTTATGGCACCACTATAGGCCAATTTAGGTACACTAGTGTACAGAATTACACCAATTAGCACTTTTAGGTATTTAATAATTATTTAATTTACCATAATTGACCCTTTAAGTGCAAAAATGTACATTCTAAAACAGCATTATACCTTTATTCCTAAGCTAAGAGTGTAATTTTACATATTTAGGTACAAATTACTAGCTAAAATTTTTTACAATAGACTGTACATTACATCCTCAGAAATAAAAGTACAAAGGCTGACATTGGAGTGATATGTTACTAAAAGGTCCATGATGAGACCATAAAGGTACATAGCTGTACTATTTAGGTTCTAATATGTACCTTGTCAAAACTTAATGTACTAATATGTATCTAAAAGTGTCCATAACGGCACCATAACCATACATTTTGACAAGGTACATATTAGTCCCTAAATAAACAGCAGTGGTAATTAATTTGGCATTAATATCTACCTTTAAGGTCTTATCATGCACACTTTTCCTTCATTTATTCATTCATAAAATTTCCTTCGGCTTAGTCCTTTATTTATCAGAGGTTGCCACAACGGAATGAACCGCCAACCTATCCAGCATTTGTTTTACACAGTGGATGCCCATCCAACTGAAACCCAGTACTGGCAAACACCCATACAATCTTACTTGGACACACTCATAAACTACGGCCAATTTTGTTTACACAATTCACCTTTCAAGAGTTCACACTTAGCTGATGATTGATTGTAAAGCATATTTGGCATGCTGTACTGGGAGAGGGCCCTGAGCTCATGAGATCCTCGAGCCCGGGGCTCCCTCCTGTTTGCAGGGCGAGAGGGGAGTTTGAGCTCAGGTAGATCTTGAGAACTCCTCTGCTGTAGAAGCTAATGAACAGATAGTGATTGCTCTTAAAAGGATAACTGCTTACCAGGTGTTTATGGTGCAGATTTAGATGAGTCAGTTAACATTAGTTGCAATTTTTTTTTGGACGGTGGGAGGAAACCGGGGAACCCGGAAGAACATGTAAACTCTGCACAGAAATGTTGGCCAGCTTGGTAAGGACTAGAACCAGTGACGTTTTTACTGTAAGGCAACAGTGCTAACCGTTGGGCCAGCGTGCCACCCATTTAGGAAAGGAGGAGGAAAAGGGGTGGAAGGGTGGATCGTTCAAAACGAAGATGGCTGTGATATGGAACCCAGGGATTTTATAGTGACTTAGGAATCGTCTGATTGGTGAATCATGAATTGGGTGATGATTCAATCATAAGCACGTGATCCTCTTGAAATTAGTTTAGAAATGAACTTCACTTAGTGCATGTCTTTGGATTGTGGGGGAAACCGGAGCATCCACAGGAGAGAGAGTGCAAACTCCACACAGAAATGCCAACTGGCCCAGCCGGGACTCGAATCAGCAACCTTCTTGCTGTGAGGTGACAGTGTTACCACTGAGCCACCGTGCCACCCCATGGACACTTTTAAGACTTTTTAATAATGCACCACTCCAGTGACAGCTTTTGTTTGTTTATTTCTGAGATTGTAATGCTGGATTTTAAGAGTCTCAGAATGCAAGTGTCCAAACTGCTTAGTTTTTCCACAAATCCTACTCCTGTCTGAACTTTTGCTCTTGGACACAAATAACTCATTGGTGGTAAACAGAAGATTTTTGCATCTTGGTTGGGTAGTTTAAATGAGTTGTTCTTTCCTAATTAGACTGCCGGGCCTCATTAACAGGATGCAAACGGTGAAGTTTTGAATATTTACAACAATCCCAGATTCTGTATGCAAAGCTCCAAATGGGACCACAAAGACAGGACTCGTCTGCTTTAGTTGATGTCTCCTGAAGACATTTCATATGTCATATCACAGTCTGGTTTCAGTTTCTGTGTGTGGTCAGGACTTCACCCTGTTTTTAAACAATAATAGGCTGCTTTTCCTGCTAAATGCGTGCATACGTCCGTCTCAGTTCATTACAGTTGCAAATCATTCACAAAGCTCGGCACGTTCCTTTTGACAAATGTGACAAACAACAAAACATCAACAAAAAGCTTCTCAACAGTGCTATTGTGTCGGTTATGAGCCAATAATTCAGCAACTAGAATGATTACATAAACACTGAAACATTATGTTAAATTAAAAGCAACCAGTTGTCACCAAAATGGGCCCTCACCAGGAAAGCTTCTTTGCCTTTTTGAGAAACGAAAGGAGCTAAAAAAGCATGTATACAGTGTAAATACACCATCAGCTTCCTAAATAATGCACTTGTGTGTTGATCAGATAAACTAGCACCATGCAAAGGTACTAACACTTACTTGTTTGATTTAATTGCTTTTCATTAATTTTAAATGACTTTTTAAATTTAATTTCATATTTATTTACTGTCGCATCACAGCAAGAAGGTTTCTGTGTGGAGGTGCTCCGGTTTCCCCCACAGTTCAAACACATGCACTATAGGTGGATTGAATAAACTGTAAGTGTTTAAGTGTGAATGTGAATGAATGTGTATGGGTGTTTCCTAGTTGCGGCTGGAAGGGCATCCCCTGCGCAAAAACACATTTTAGATTAGTTAGCGGTTCATTCTGCGGAGGCGACCTCAGAAATAGTGACTAAGCTGAAGGAAAATTAATAAATACATTTATTTGTTTACAAGTACTGAAATTTTAGAGGCAAACCAGCACATTAGACCAACTGTTTAATTCTACGATACGTTTAATAAACAAGAATGTTGCAAGACACATGAGTAAGGTCTGTTTGTTTGTTCACTTGTTTGTTTGTAAAAGCAAATCTATTTTCCCCCAAAATTGTATTATATTGTATTTTGTAACACTGACTAATAAAACACTGATTTAAACCTTTAAAGCTGATTATTTGTATTATAGCAGTAATCAACATTTATTCAAATGTATGTCTGTTTTTACTCAAATACCCTTCAATAAGCATAAACAATGTTAGGAAAGTATATAGATCATTATTTAAAAGATGTATTTTAATTAAAGATGATTATTTCTATTCACTAATTTATGTTGTTGTTTTTCTGATGCCACCAAATGATTACTTTTTAAGTGTATCCAGTATAAAGTGACGACCTCCAGAAAAGTTTATAATTTTTTTACACTTTATTTCTTTGCAATTTACATTTATACCTGTGAATTGCCTTTCTGACATATTCTTTACAGTTTTTAGATGGTTTACAATTACAGTAGTTTTACAATTATAATCATTTACAATTACAAAAAAAACATAGTCGCACTTTATCTGGATGGTCTGCTTGTTGAATTTAAGTTACATTGCATTTACATGGCATCTAAATCTCAATCGATTATAAGTAAGTGTTGGGATTAGGGTTGGTGTAAGTTGACATGTACTTGCTAAGTTTCTCGTAGTCAATCAAATGTCTGTTGAAGGAGCAGTATTAACATTGAGCAGACAGTCTACTAATACTCAAATGGACCATCAAAATAAAGTGTGTCCAAAAACTTTCATACTTTACAATTATATTATGCTTATAATAGTTTACAATTACAGTGTTTGCCATTTCCACATTGATTTATTAAATAGTAGCTCTTGCAATAATTATTCCTAACAGATTAATTATATCTATTTTAAATCCTGGTTAGCAGGACGTGACCCAAAAAGATACTTTATCAGTATCTAAACACTGTCAGTGTCTAAAAAAAATATCACACTTACATTGGAAAACGGAAATAAGAGTTATATATGAAGAAATATGAGGTTATATAAGAAATATAAGCCATTCAGTTTCCTATCTGATTTTCCTTGTTCCTCTGAATGCACAAGATGACCTGAGAAACCAACACCATGGTGATATTATTACTCTGATAAATATAAAATTCTGAATTAAACTAGCTTTAAGTGGACGTTGAAGTCTTACCAGGCTGTCAGGGTGCAGTTTTTTTTCTCTCATGGAAGACTTTTCCATCAGCCTGAGTTATCAGCGTTCCATTAACAGGTATTGGCACTTTCGTTCCTATCTATGAGAGTCCAATGAATGTGAATACATGGAACTGCATGTTAAGTGAACAGTTAGAAGATGTGATTTTGACTCACCTCAGCGGAAAGTTTATTCATGATTGCAGCAGTGTTTGGGTCGAGTCCAGCCACAGCCTTCACTTCAATCCTCAAAAAGATATTAAAATCTGAGAGAGTTGGAGAAAGCATAAAAGATTACATTACTTAGCCAAATATGCTGGAATTATATCATTCAATACTCAGGATTATTACAAACTGTCTTGACATCACATGGCTGTCACTTACAAAATGAATAAAAATGACATAACAAAATGCATAAAACTCTATTAACACATGCAATTAAAAACATTTGTGCCTAATTTACCTGATTTCTAATATTTTTAGAAGTTCCTGTTTACATTGGGAATTATAAATAATGGTCACAGTTACAGGTGACAAGTCTAGCGTTTACAGAAATGGTCCACAAAAGAGAAAATATCCAGTGAGCGGCAGTTCTGTGGGTGCAAATGCCTTGTTGATGCAAGAGGTCAGAGGAGAATGGCCAGACTGGTTCCAGCTTATAGAAAGGCAACAATAACTTAAATAAGCACTCGTTACAACCCAGGTATGCAGAAGAGCATCTCTGAACGCACAACCTTGTGACAGATGGGCTACAGCAGCAGAAGACCAGACCGGCAGCCACTCCTGTCTGCTGAGAACAGGAAACTGAGGCTACAATTCACACAGGCTCACCAAAACTGGACAATAGAAGATTGGAGAAATGTTGCCTGGTCTGATGAGTCTTGATTTCTGCTGCCACATTCAGATGGTCGGGTCAGAAATTGGCTTTAACAACATGAAAGCATGGACCCATCCTGCCTTGTATCAACGGTTTGGGCTGGTGGTGGTGGTGTAATTGTGTGGTTAGTACCAATTACTACTAATTAAGCATTGTGTCAACACCACAGCCTACTTGATTATTGTTGCTGACCATGTGCATCTTTTTATGACCACAGTGTACTCATCTTCTGATAGCTACCTCCAGCAGGATAACACACCATGTCATAAAGCGTGAATCATCTCAAACTGGTTTCTTGAACCTGACAATGAGTTCACTGTTCTCAAATGGCCTCCACAGTCACCAGACCTCAATCCAATAGAGCACCTTTGGGATGTGGTGGAACATGATATTGGCATCATGGATGTGCAGTCGATAAATCTGCAGCAACTGAGTGATGCTATCATGTCAATATGGAGCAAAGTCTCTGAGGATTATTTCCAGTACCTTGTTAAATCTATGCCACGAGGGATTAAGGGAGTTCAGAAGGCAAAAGGGATCCAACCTGATACTATTAAGGTGTACCTAATAAAGTGGCCCATGAATGGATACTGACAAATGTTCACATAATGAAAAATGTATCAGTTAAAGTTCAAGTATCAGCTCAAGTTGCATCTATTTTGTAAACTGTTGTGAAATACACTTTCAAAGTAACCTTCTAAGCAGGAAACTAAATCAAATTTCCACTCATTGTGCTATCATAAACACTTACACAGCAGCAGTGTAACTCAATTAAACACAAAGCATAAAGTGCATTAAACATTAATAAAAACAAACTGCTTTCTTTCCTCAAAATTATGATGATAATACCTAGTGGAACAGTGGAAAGACTCCATTATCTTTTCAAATAAAACGAAAACATTTGCACTCACATCCGCAGATGACTCCAGCATCTTTCTCATGGCCACAGCTGGTTGGACTGCGTGTGTATGAACAGCTCGTCAATGCAGACTCATCCCCAAAACAGCTCACATTATTCATCCACACTGTTCCTGAGCCCTGTCCAAAATAAGCTGCTTTTTTTATTTCCAGAACAGAGCGGCAGCCCAGCCGTTTGCACACCACCGCAGCATCTGCCTCATCCCAGCCGTCATCACACACTGTTCCCCACTGACCATTAAGGAGAACCTCCACTCGTCCAGAACAGGGATTGAAGCCGTTGACCAGCCTAACATTATCTAATAGTCACACAAAGAAATGAATTATTATCAGTTTATTTAAGAGATTAATTATGATGTCAGTTTGATGTAGAGGCTGGAAAAATATCAAGAAATCCCTGGACAATTTATTATTCATTTATTAAGTATGAGTTTGAGTAAAATGTTTTGTTCAGTATGTTTGATTCTAAAAAGGTCTGAGATTATTTATCCCAAATTCTGAATACAACATTGTCATTTATTTATTTATTTTATTAATTAATATTAATTTCTTAAATCATTGAAGTAAAATAAAATGGCATTATGTTGTCTAAAAATTAATATAAACATTTTAAAACATATGAACTTTTGAGCAGAATTATATATATATATGTATATAATTTGTTCTTTATATTTTCTTAGAAACTATAGCGAAGCATTTTCTAGTTTCCTTGTTTTGTTATTTGTTTATTCTGTTTGCCGCCTGAACCGACCTCTGCCTGTGACCACGACTATGTCTCTGGATTACCCCCATTACACCCTTTGTTCCAGTTTGATCAATGCCTGCCTGAATATTCTCATTCATAAACTGCACGTGGATCCTCAACTCTGTTGTCAGCGTCTCAATTTTACAATTATATAACTGTAATGGGATTGGGGTGCTGACAGGAGAGGTGCAGGGTATATTAGCAGAATGATCTGGTAAGCAACAGTCAACACAGGGGCAAACAGATGTATACAGGGAGTCAAAACATAAGGCGAATAGTCAGTACAGGCAACGTAAACAAACAAAACAACAAAGCAAATGTCTAACACGAAAAGGCAAGGAAAATGCGTTGTAATGTTCACAAACAGTATAACAAGACTCAGCAATGAGTGTCAAAGTGAGCAGTATATATGTGTGTGTTCAGTCCATGAGCAGCATCAGCTGTGGAAGTTTAATCAATGGAGACTTGGAGCAGGTGTGTGTTGCATGACTGGAACTTGTAGTCCATATACTAATAGGCTGATCCTGCACAGGCTGGATCGATGGTGACCGTAACAACAATAAAATAAAATAAAATAGAATAAAATAAAGTAAAACAAAATATAATTTATTATAATATAATATAATTTATTATAATATAATATAATTTATTATAATATAATATAATATAATATAATATAATATAATATAATATAATATAATATAATATAATATAATATAATATAATATAATTTATTATAATATAATTTATTGTAATATAATATAATATAATATAATATAATATAATATAATATAATATAATATAATATAATATAAAATAGTATAATATAATATAATATAATATAATATAATATAATATAATATAATATAATATAATATAATATAATTTATTATAATATAATTTATTGTAATATAATATAATATAATATAAAATAATATAATATAATATAATATAATATAAAATAATATAATATAATATAATATAATATAATATAATATAATATAATATAATATAATATAATATAATATAATATAATAAAATATAATATAATATAATAAAATATAATATAATATAATATAATATAATATAATAAAATATAATATAATATAATATAATATAATATAATATAATATAATATAATATAATTTATTGTAATATAATATAATATAATATAATATAATATAATATAATATAATATAATATAATATAATATAATATAATATAATATAATATGTCAATTGATCTCTTAAATTATTGTATAATTTTAATACATATTTAGGGGGAAATTTTTTTGTCTTACACATGAAATCCAATACAACACATTATTATTACTAAATGTTCACACTCACCATGACAGATGACTCCTGCATCTTTCTCATGTCCGCAGCTATCAATCCTCCATCCGCTTGATTTACAGTCTCGCAGCCTTGTATCAGTACTAGAGCACTGCAGATTACTTAGCCATACCGGCCCTGATCCCTGGCCAAAATAATTATCATTTTTTACCTCAATGGCATCTCCACATCCCAGATCTTTACACAGCACTGCAGCATCTGTCAGATCCCAGCCATCACCACACACTGTTCCCCACTGACCACTATAGAAAACCTCCACTCGTCCAGAACACGAGTTATTTCCATTAATGAGCCTGACAGGAGCTGAATCCACATTAATGAACAATAAAACATGTTTAGGATTGTGACAATGACTAGTAATAAACTGGTGCAAAACCAAATTTCACTCAGAAATGGCTAAACATCACAAACAATTAGAAAAAAGCAACACATTAAATTAAATATAACATTTTGCAGACATGAGGGCACAGATCCGATTTAAATCGAATATATTTCCACATATGAATAAGGCCTTAATCTGATTTGAATCCATGTGATTTCTTCCTGCTTATATGTACATGGGCCATATCTGATCTGTGCCACATGGGAGAAAAAAATTGGAATTGAGTCACTTGAACCATGCAGTGTAATAAATGCAGCCTTTGTTACTGGTTTGTTAATAGCTTGCATTGTACATAAAAATAAAGTTACCAACATGTTTAATGTAAAACATAAATAACTGCATATCTATTTTCCTTCATTTCTCTTTTTACTTGCATAAAATATAAAAGACTTACAGTCGCAGATGACCCCAGCGTCCTTCGAATGGTCAGTAGTTTTCGGCTTAAGTGATTCACAGACACTCAGCGAGGACTCATTTCCAACACAGTTTACATTGGACATGTATGTTTGTCCAGTTCCTTGTCCAAAATAAGCATTACTCTTTGCCTGTGCAGCATCTCCACAGCCCATCTCTCTGCACACCACTGCAGCATCTGACAGATCCCAGCCATCATCATACACTGTTGCCCACTGGCTGTGGAGGAAAACCTCCACTCGTCCAGAACAGGAGCCGTCACCACTCGCCAGTCTCATTTTTGCTAGAAAGATTAGAGAGTTATAAGCGGATACTTTTATGGATACATTAACGTAGATAGTTCACCACAACAATGAAAATACAGTTTACTGCTATTCACTGTTTTTTAAACCCCCCAAAATACACTGTAAAAAATATCCGTAAATGTGCAGTTTTCCATATTTGTGATTTATGTTTTAATTTTTCCACGTTTATTAATGCTTTTGAATTGCATTAAGCATCCTTGATCTTTTTTCTCAACAACTTATAACCTTAAAGTGGGAAACAATTACTTTTATGAACATTTTGAATAGTTTAAAGCAGGGGTGCCCAAAGTTTTTCCTATTAAGGGCCAAAAAGCAAACTTGAATGAGAACTGTGGGCCGAATAGACACCAAACCCGATAAATTAAATCTGCCATGGGTTATTTACTAATGTATTCGCTAATATTTAAAAATAACTAGAAGATGCAGTATCATTTTAAACATTTTATAATGAATTTAATACAGTAAAAACATAAACAATCCCAATTATAACACAATGGAGCTCAATGCTGAATTCTTCATTTGCTCCCAGATGTCTTGTGCATTGTCCTCTATCTGTTAAGTGACCGTATTTACATTTCATTTCAGTTTGGCTTTTTTGTAGCTCAGCAATAAATCAAAGAAACAAAAGGCTACGTTAAATTTGAAATGATGATCTCTGTGAAACGCAATCGATCTAACCCTTTCCATCATTCTCCCTCTCTTTTAAGATTGGATGGCGGGCCAAATCAAATGTTAGCATGGGCCAACTTTGGCCTACGAGTCCTACTTCGGGCATCTCTGGTTTAAAGTAATATAGCTCAGCAATAATACAAAGAAACAAAAGGTTATGTTAAATTTTAAATGATGATCTCTGTCAAAAGCATTCGCCCTAACCCTTCCCATCATTCTCCCACTCTTTTAAGATTGGATGGCGGGCAAAATCAAATGTTAGTATAAGGCAACTTTAACCTACCAGTCCTACTTTAGGCATCTCTGGTTTAAAGTAATATAGCTCAGCAATAATACAAAGAAACAAAAGGTTTTTTTTAACTTAAAATGACGATCTCTGTCAAAAGCATTCGCCCTAACCCTTCCCATCTCTCCCATTCCCATTCTCCATCTCTGTTAAGATGGGATGGCGGGCCAAATGAAATGTTAGCATGGGCCAATTTTGGCCGTACTTTGGGCATCTCTGATTTAAAATAATATATTTTGTCTGGGTTGGTGTTGTATATTATGCTACAGAATCCTTGTAATTGTGATTCCTTTTTTATTCATTATTTCTTGTATTAAAATAATTTTCAAAACTACTAAAATGTCAATAAAAGTCACTTCGTTAAATGGTGGAGCAGATTTTTTAACTCAGCAGATATTTTAAAACAATCTGCCAATGGAGTAAGCAAAAAAAAAAAAACTAACTTTTCCTTATTATGATTATTTTTCTTACCCATAAGCAAATTATTTAACTTATAAGGAAAAACTCAGACATTATGTAAGAAGGTCGCTGGTTCGAGCCCCAGCTAGGTCAGTTGATGTTTCTTTTGCATGTTCTCCCAGTGTTGGGTTTCCTCCTGGTGCTCAGTTTTCCCCCACTGTCCAAAAAAATGTGCTATAGGTGAATTAAATTAATAAATTTGTCGTAGTGTATGAGTGTGTGTGTGTATGATAATGAGTGTGTATGGTGTTTGCTAGAACTGGGTTGCCACTGGAAGGTCATCTGCTGTGTAAAACATATGCCAGAATAGTTGGCGGTTCATTTTCCAGTGCTGACCTCTAAAATAGACTAAAGCCGAAGGAAAATGAATGAATGAACATTCCGGATGTCTAGAAAATGCTTCATGACTTATGAATTTTTAGATATTTGGACTAAAAACAAGACAAAAAAATAAAAGAAAAGGATCTTTTGCAGTGAAGTTGTTAGATTTAGGATTAACACAATAACCTTTCAGTAAATTCACCTTAAATAGCATTTAATTTGTGTTGCATGGCTCTATTCTTTGATGCTTTTGCTCCTTTCTATTACAATCCGAGGACGAGCACGAGGAAGACTTTTGTTTTCATTTCATCTAATTTGATCCACACAAGCTAGTGTATAGTCAGTTTTAATATTTTGAACTCTCTCCTTATTTTTGTGCAAGGTGTTTGAACTCACGCTGACAGGTGACTCCAGCATCCCTCTCATGTCCACAGCTGTTTTGTCCCCATCCTTGTGAATCACAGTTTCTCAGAGTCGAGCCAGTGGCACATTTTACACCACTAAGCCATACTGGACCAGATCCCTGTCCAAAATAAGCAGCGCTTTTTGCCTCTATAACACTTCCACAGCCCAGTTCAGAACACACCGCTGCAGCGTCTGACTGATCCCAGTTATCATCACACACCGTTCCCCATTGGCCATCGAAGAAAACCTCCACTCGTCCTGAGCAGGAGTTAGGGCCATTTACTAGCCTAACAAGAACTAATGGACAGACAGAGGAGACGGAAAATAAACATTATGTCATCAAAAAGCAGAAAATAATCTCTGTTATTTGGATAATTTCTTATCGGAAACTTTAAATGGATGGGAAAGAGCAAACATTCCACACACAACAAAAAAATCAATAATAATAACTAAAGTTTTCAACTCTGTGGTGAACTACATTAGGAGATCTTAACAGCCAGACTTTGGCAGTCAACAGCTAGACAATTATCAAAGTCATCTGGTGAAATTGTATTCATATCGTGGATTGAAAAAAATATTGCAATGTTAGATTTTTCCAATATTATGCAGCCCTGATTGACTGTATCTTTAGTATTGCTTTAAATCAGTGACTTACATTGGCAGATGACTGCAGAATCCTTCAAATGCGATAAACCGTACTGTCCTACTCTGTCGAACTTACAGGCAGTGATTGTGGACTCGTTTCCAATGCAGTTCATATTGTCCAGCCATACTGGTCCTCCACCTGGACCAAAATAAGCAGCACCTTTTGCTGCCGCAGCATCTCCGCATCCCACATCTCTACACAGCACTGCGGCATCTGGCAGATTCCAGCCATTATCACACACTGTTCCCCACTGACTGTATCCCCACTGATTATAGTAAATCTCCACTCTTCCAGAGCAGGAGTTCCAGTTATTCGCCAGTCTAAGTTTGCCTGAATAATATCACAATGAGAGCTGTTATCTTTTTTTTTTTTTGCTGCTTAAGGCTTGTCAATAAAATTTCTGCATTATTTACAAACAGAACAGATATCTATGGATAACATTTAAGGCATAATGGGGAGAAATCTATCTGCTGCATCTACTAAAAAGACTCTGTTATACTGTTTATATATATATAAAGTCATGAAAAAATAGGACACCCTATGAAAGCCTGGGTATTTTGTAAGATTTTTTAATGTATTTAATCTCAATTATACCAATACTGAAAGGTTAAAGTAATATAACTAAACAATTAAAACTGAAGAAAATACTTTAAGATCTTCTGTAAATGTAAATCTACAAAAATGCATATTCTAACTGAGGAAAAGTTAGAACACCCTCACCCTCAGGCTTTCCTAATTTCTTCACATCACTGTTTATTAGTGCTGGGCAAACAATAATCACTATTAATCCCATCTAAAATAAAAGTTTCGGTCAGGCATCAAAATATTTATTCCGCTGGCAAATTCTGATTAAATACTGTAGTTTAAATGTAATTAAAAGTATTATAACTTTAAGTCTGAATTTGCAAGGGGTGTGAATAATTTTGCTAATAAATTATTGTGTTTACAATGCATATATAACAGCTTAAGTCATAATTATGAGCCCTCTTTTGAATTTTTTTTATTTCCCAAATGATTTTTATCAGATCAAGAAAAATTTCACAAGTATGTCTGATAATATTTTTTCTTCCGGAAAAAGTCTTATTTGTTTTATTTCAACTACAATAAAAGCAGTTTTAAATTTTTAAACACCATTTTAAGGATAAAATTATTAGCCCCTTCGAGCTTTTTTTTTTTTTTTTGACAGTCTACAGAACAAACCTTCGTTATACAATAACTAATTACTCTAACCTGCCTTTTTAACCTAATTAACCTAGTTAAGCCTTTAAATGTCACTTTAAGCTGTATAGAAGTGTCTTGAAAAATATCTAGTCAAATATTATTTACTGTCATCATTACAAAAATAAAATAAATCAGTTATTAGAAATGAGTTATTAAAACTATTATGTTTAGAAATGTGTTGAAAAAATCTGCTCTCTGTTAAACAGAAGTTGGGGAAAAATTAACAGTGGGCTAATAATTCAGAGGGGCTAATAATTCTGACTTCAACTGTATATATACACTGTGATATAAACAGAACAGGACCCAAATAGGACCCAAATCTCAGTGAATTTTGAGGCCCACCCCAACGTGATGTAGGAGTGCAGTTTTCCCCGCCCACCGAATTGATTGACAATCGCCATATTTCTATAATAACATGTATACACACGTCCACAGAATTTGTTTTGCAAATTAACTGGGATTAAAATATTTGTTCCAACTCTCTGTGATTTTATAAGTTTATAAGTTTTATAAGTTTACAACGTTTAAAAAACCAAGCAGGTTTGTAAGAAAGACACTATCTAAAATCGCATGCTTAATTTGTAACCGCTATAATCACCATGGCTGCATGGTGTCAGTAAAGGCTAATATGTATGTGTGTGTGTGTGTGTGCATTGCAAACGGCATTTGTGTGAGACTCATCATTTCAGAAAGGCTTGATTAAACTTTACCACAAATACATGAAATAAACTTACTTGGTATTTTTGACTAATGACAGTTGTATTTCAGTTTCATCTACACTAAGTCGGTCTCTATCACCGACTGCTGTTTATCTATGTAGCGCATGATGAGCAACAGATATGCATGTGGGGACGGTGGGCAGGGAGAAACAGCTCATTTGCAATTAAACCCCCATGCTAAAAAAACAGCTACAATGTACTCAGACACCAAAATGGGCAGATTCTAAAGGCTGTAATAAATTATATGATGAGTATTTTGAGCTGAAACTTTACAGGCACATTCTGGAGATAACAAAGGCTTATCTTACATCTTGTAAAAGAGGTAAAATAGATGCTCTTAAAAAAAAAGCACTAAACAATTCTTAACATAAAAAGAAAAAGTTTAAAAAGTCTTGTTTTCTCAAAAAATATAGAAATTAACTTATAAAACGAGAAATAAATACTGGCCAGTTGAGCCAGAAAGTCAAAACTTAATTCACAATGAACACAATATTATTTTACTAATCTCATTGGCATATTGCTTTCATAATTGGCATTATAACTGGCATAATTTTAAAGCCATTTAATTTGGATATGTTTATGTTTTTTTTCTAAATCAAGACTTAAATCTGGTCTCTCAGTCAAAAGTTTCATAATTTAAAATTAATTACATATTCTATTATATATTCACTTCTCCATTAATACACCACTTGCCACAAATCCCAAACAGTGTGTGTAATAATAATAAAGGTTTTGTACTCACTCTGACAGGCAACTCCAGCATCCTTCTCATGTCCGCATGAGTTTTGTCCCCATCCATTTAAAACACACTGTCTCAGCGTGGATTCAGAATTAGAACACTGAACATCACTGAGCCACACAGGCCCTGATCCCTGGCCAAAATAAGCCCCCGTCTTTGATCCAGAGACAGAACCACAGCCCATCTCTTTACAAATCACAGCAGCATCTGACAGATCCCAGTTATCACTACACACTGTTCCCCACTGACCATCATTGAGGACCTCCACACGTCCAGAACATGGGTTAGTGCCATTCGCCAGCCTAACAAGGGCTAAAAGAGCAGTGGAAATATATCAATCATTTGTTGGTAACACTTTACTTGAAGGGGTGTTCATCAGACTGTTATGAGCCCTTTTTCATGCATACTTATACCTTATTATTGTGTCTTCTGGAACTGTATTTGTCATTAAAATGTCTCGTTGTGTCATTACTGTCAAATGATTTTTAACAACATCATTAATATTTTATTTTAATGACAAATTCAGCTTGTACTACTGTATTTAATATTATTTTAAAAATATTAATGAGGCCGTTTTAAAATTCATGACACATTTATAATGGCTTTACAATAGCATTATGCCTAGTTTTGTTGTCTGGGTAATGTTAAGTCGTCATGATTAAGACAAAAACAGGTTGTGAAGCATTCATTTATGTCAAGTTGTCATAACAAACAATGTCATCTTTGCATTTAAAATGTCAATAACTGAATGACACTTAATGACAGTTGTAAGCATGCATAAAAATAAACATCCCTTCAAGTAAATACTTATCCAGTTGTTGCATGCAATTAAGTTCAGGTAATATTTGCAACTTACAATTACAGACAACTCCGGCATCCCTTGAATGGGCACAGTAAAACTCTCCCATTATCTTAGATCCACAATTGCTCAATGAGGCCTCATTTCCCGAACAAGTCACACTGCTCAAATATACTATTCCAACACCTTCTCCGAAAAAAGCATTGCTCTTTGCCTCTATAGCATCTCCACATCCCATCTCTCTACACACCACTGCAGCGTCCGACAGACTCCAGCCATCATCGCACACTGTTCCCCATTGAGCGTTTTTGTACTGATCGTAGAAAAAAACCTCCACTCGACCAGAGCAAGAGTTTTTACCATTCATCAGTCTGATTGTTTCACATGTGCTTGGCATGGCTTTGCCTAAAACTTAACATTGGGAGTGTTAGAAAAAGTGCCATAGTCTGTAAATTGGTGCTTGTTTGAGTGTGTTGTTACTTACTCAGAAATGAAATAAGCCACACGGAGCCTGACATAGCTCTTGATTAATTTCCACAAATGAGATGCCTAAAAAGATGGATAAATCAAATTACTGACATTAACCAGATATTAATATTGAGCCGGACATGCAGTTGAAGTCAAAATTATATAATTATTTAATGCTGTTTAACAGAGCAAGGAATTTTTCACAGTATTTGCTATAATATTTTTTCTTCTAGAGAAAGTCTTATTTGTTTTATTTAGGCTAGCATAAAAGCATAAAATAAGATCATACTTTAAAACTACTAATGAAAATTTGATATCTTAATAATAGTAAGCCAGTAGTTAACAGCATGAATTATCACCTAAACTAAAGTGTTTTCAAGTTATTTTAGGATTGTAGTAGTTAAATACTATAATATAATTGAGTCTTTAGTGTCATTTAATTAGGTTTACCTTTTTATAGACTTTCTGGATTCTCATTTTAAATTGTTTTGTATATGTGTACCATACATCCATAGGTAAATGTGGAAATGTATGCAATACAAATCTTTTAAAAAATAGAAATAGATATGAAGTGTATACCTATGATGGCCAGGTCTGCATAAGAGGAAACCCCATAGCCGATCCGAAATAGCTCAAATCAACATCAATAACCAATCAAAGGTAACCAAATGGAACCAAATTCAATAGTACACCAAATCTATCCTAATAGATGATAATTAATACCCTTAAATTAGCCCCACGGCTAATTTACTGTACTGAAGGACAATGGCCAATAAACCAAAGTCTCAAAACAAGCTCAATGGCTAATTAAAAATAAAATTAAAAATCCAAAACTAACCCTATGACCCAATGACCCGAGAAAATCTACCAAGACTAGTACTATGGCTAACAAAAATTATACCAAAACCAGTCACAAGAAATAAAAATCTAGTCCATCTAGTTCAATGGCCAATCAAAAATAAACCTAAACTAGACAAAACAAACAAACAAAATCCCAAAACTAGTCCAATGGCCAATCAAAAACAAACTTAAACTAGGCAAAACAAATAAAATCCCAAGACTAGTCCAATGGCCAATCAAAAATAAACCTAAACCAGACAAAATAAACAAACAAAAACGAAGATTAGTCCAATGGCCAAACAAAAATAAAACAAAACTAGATAAAAAACAAACAAACAAACAAATCCCAGGACTAGACCAAAGGCCAATAAAAAATAAAATATCAAGATTAGTCCAATGGTCAATCAAAAATAAAACTAAACTAGACTAAACAAACAAACACAATCCCAAGACTAGTCCAATGGCCAAACAAAAGTAAATCAAAACTAGACAAAACTAACAAACAAACAAATCTCAAAACAAGTCCAATGGCCAATCAAGAATAAAATATCAAGACTAGTCCAATGGCCAATCAAAAATAAACGTAAACTAGACAAAACAAACAAAACCCCAAGAACAGTCCAATGCCCAAACAAAAGTAAACCTAAACTAGACAAAACAAACAATCCAAATCCCAAATCTAGTCCAATGGCCAATCAAAAATCAAATCATGAGACTAGTCTAATGGCTAATCAAAAATATCCCAAAACTAGATCAATGAAAACAGTAAATTAAAAAATTACAATATACCAAAACAATCACAATGACCTATATTCAGTATATCAACACTCCAAATATGCCACCTCCATAAATGAAATAAATGTATTTTAGTCACTCTGATGCATTATCCTAAATATCAACTTGAAAATCAACATCAACATCAACCATTTCATCCAACTATAAGTTCTTTATTATGTCAAAATAAACTAAATACAATGGAAACACTACTTTACAACCCTGTTTACATCATGCTATCAAATGTTTTCAATTGATCCACATTTGCAAAAAAAAAAAATCACTAATAAAATAGAAAAAAAACTTTTGATATACTCACCTGCACCCTAAAATCCTCAAGCCTGCTCCAATGTTCCTAAATTGGTATGTCCAGTGCCTGATTATGGAAAGTAATATTTAAATATCCCTCCTATGTTGAGGATCCTCCTAATCTTGATTTGGCTCCTCCCACTGACACATTCTTCACAAAGTTGCAGATGCAATTAAATATATCTAACACAAGATAATAACATTAAGAAAACAAAACAAATGAAAAGTTCAATTAAAATCCATACAGTTTATTGATTTAAAGTTTATTACATAACTGAAGCAGACAGGGCAGATGCATACAAGTCATGCATTACACTGATTTGACTACTATTTAAATGGCATCTTAAGTCTTGTCAGTTGATTTGTTTTAGTAAGAAAATAACTTTGCATCCTGTCTCGAATTTGACCACTAATCCCTGCTGACCCTTACCCTAAAGAACCACAATTTCATTCATGCCAATGCAGCATGTTTTCTGTTGACTTGCAGAGAATTTGTTGAATTTTGCATGTGTTGCGCATCAGTGGGAAAATGTGCTCTATTAGTAAAAACACACAATACTGCAATCTAAATTAGATCTGTAAGTTGACTGAATTCAATTAAAACCAATGAGAAATATCTGATTATTATTATACAGTGATGACACTGATCTAGAATACCTGCACTCTGACAGAATGATGCTACTGTAATTTTGACAAATGCTCACATACACAAGACACCACATGAGTAAAGATATTTAAACATAAAACATTCACTTACCCCTACAACTTACTTATTCAGTGTCCTGTCTTCTTTAACCTGCAGGCGAGCTTTATTCAATCACTGAACAATATGGCTTTATATATCCATACTGTTCCTGAGCCTGTCTAAAAAACTCTCTTTAGAGAAAAAAAAACTTTAGTACAAGTGTTATTTCCTTCAATCTTCGAGTTGCAAGCATGAAAAGATGTTGCACAGCGGCAAATATAAACTACAATAGAGATTGTCCAAAATGCATGGTGAGAAAAATGTGCCTTTCAAAATGTACTAGTCCCCTTAAAAGGGACCTTATCAGCTTAATATAAAATAAAGTTAATTCTAGTACCTATGATAAAGTAATTTGTACCCTTAAGGTACTACTGTGCTCCTTCCTGGGTATTTCACACTAATCCGCTACTTTGAATTTTATTCAAACAACATTTGGCTTTTAGAGTGATTTGTTCTGATGAATAAATAATGCAAAGTACTTAGTCTTGCCTTCCCGATTTAAGATACAAATGTTTTACTTTCAGCTTTTCAGTTCATTGCAACATTAAAGTTAGTGCTTAAACGCCAAACTGATTCTCATTTAGATCTAATTTCCTCATTTGGTTTGAATATAATTCACCTATAGTTCAATTTAATTTAAGTTTACTTGTAAAGCCCTTTTTACAATGATTATTGTTTCAACGCAGCTTTACAAAATGTGCACATTACTGCATTACAGTCAAATTAAGTTAGTTACAATCAAATGTAAATTATTTTATATAAATGTAATTACCCTGCATTTTTAGTGCATATAGGTGATGTCTAGGTGTACATGTTTAATGAAGTGTATTTGTCTATAAGTGCATGCTGTCCATGATGTCCACAATGATTAGCATCATTAAAGTCTACTTAGTAGTGAACCATTTGTGAATGACAGCCTAATATAAGATTGTGAATAAAACAATGCAAAACAAATGCATTGGTATGAAGAGAGCATTTATTAAAAATTGTATATCATAAAAAACAATCAAACTCAATCACCTGAGCTATATTACTTAACAGCATTTGTACTGTATGGTTTTACCTTAATATTTTAGTTTCACAAAATCTTTAGTAAGAACTTAAATTAAGCATTAAGCCTATACTAAGCCTATATTTATATTTTCATTGTGCTTTTCGACAATATAAGTCAATTACTTTAATTGCTTGTTTTTGTTTAATAGATTTAATCGCATGCAAAAAAAAATAATTGTATTAAACATATACATGCTGTAAAAAGTTTGACTTTAAAAAAGAAAGCAAAGTCATTGCCTTATAAAGTTAAGTCAATGGGTTTACTGCCTTTTTTAAGTAAAATCAACTCTTTACTTTTTAAGGCAACTGGTTTACTCACTTTTTTAATGTAAAGCAACTACTTGCTTTTTACAGTGTACTTTAGATTTTGAGAGCAATAATTATTAGGTTATCTACCCCTTGAAAGTGTAAGTAATCACTGCATATTTAAAGAGATGTGTTCCTATGTGTGTACAAAACACTGACTCCTTGCTTTTCAAACTCAGACGGGCCTGTTCAGCTAATCATCTCGAGTCTTCATTAATCAGATAATGGCAGAGACTCTGAAAATTATATCTATCCAAATTAGATTCTGTGTGGTATGGAAGCAAGTTTTCACCATTGATTTAAAAAATAAAATATAATCAACTTTTTATCCTACAATCCTGACTTTTTTCACTCCACATGTGAGTTTATATCTCACAACTCTTACATTTTTCCTAGAACTGCATTATAGAAACTTTGTTTTTATTTACAGAATTGTGAAATAATCTAAAACAAAATAGTCTGTTATAAAGTCAGAAGTGCAAGATGTAAACCCGCAAATGTAAGATACTAGTATTTTTTTTTACCTTACAATTGACTTAATGACTCGCAACTGCAATTCTGGGGAAATAGGTCCACTCTACATACTCTTTTCCTGCAATTATGAATATGTATTACACAATTCAGTTTTAGTATGTATCATGCAACTCTAAAAAAAAAAAGTAAAAAATAAAATAAAAAAATGTTGTTAGTTCATATCTGCTCTATAAAACTTTTTTCTTGCAAATATTAAATATATTATTATTTATGAATCAAATTTAAAAAACAGAATTGCACGTTTATATCTGGTCTATATACTATTTTAACATTTTTCTTGAAATTATGATGATATATATTTCACAATTCTGTCTTAATTGTAGAGTTTGTATCATGCAGTATTTAGAAATAAAGACATGTGGGTTTTCGTCTCTGCATGATCTGAAACAAAGAGTGTTGTGTGTTGCTCAGCCTCCCACAGCACTAAATACTTTACCTGATCGATAAACATGGGTGGAAAATACCTCCATGTTCTACATTTTCTCGAACAGACTTGTACTGTAATGTTTGGGAGGTTTTTAGGATGATCATGTGACACTGATCGCTTTGGCCCATTCAGGAGGTTTGCTGTTGTATGGAATGTGGTGAGTTTCAGCTGCTGTTTTTCTTTGTGTGTTTTCCATCACTTCCTCTGCCTTAATGCTAATACCATCAGCTTGACCTGATCCTCTTCCTGCTGACCACACTGGACACTCCAGATCAGGACTCACTGAATAAGGGTTCTCCAAAACTCTAAGCACCCGTTGAACCTGAAAACATTTGGACTATTGTTAATGCTTTGGCATTAAATATACAAAATTTGCTGCATATATATTAAAACCACTGACCTCTGAGAAATCACCCTTTTCAGCTGCATCAATTGCATTCTGGGCAATATAGTTACGCAAAACCACAGCAGGATTGGTGGAGTTCATAAATCGGACCCTTTCTTTTTCTACTGAAGCAGGGTCACTTGCTTGATTACATTCAAAAGCCAGACGTTTCCTAAAGTGGTGAACAGAAAAAACGAGCTCAAAGCACTTGGATGTTTTGTTTAATACTCATATATTAATGAATATTTGAGGAGTTCAGATGCAAAAACCTCTAAAACTTTTTTCATGTTTTTTCATGTTTAGTACTTTCTCTTTTATGACAAAGCATAGGTTATTTTCATTGCCTTTAATGTCAAATAACTGAAAATAAACATAGGGGACTGAGCAAAAAAATGCTCATTTTAGATAAAAAATTGAGATGGCACTTATAATAATAATAATTCATTTTATTTATAAATGGCGCCTTTCTGGACACCCAAGGTCGCCTTACAGTAAGCATCAGCAGACATGCTAAACAACTTAAACATTACTAAAAACAATCATTGACCAGACAAGTTAAAACGCAATAGCAAATATAAAAGAACATAATAAAAACATGATAAAAAAATTGTTAAGTAAAAGCCTGCTTAAAAAGATGGGTCTTTAGACGTGATTTAAAATTGTGAAGACTATCACTGCTCCTAAGATCTACTGGAAGTGAGTTCCATAGCCTAGGAGCCATAGAGCTAAAAGATCTGTCTCCCATTTTGCTCAGTCGAGTGCGAGGTGGTGCCAGGGTGTAGTTGTTGGCTGATCTAAGGGTACGAGAAGGGGTGTAAATATGGAGAAGTTCAGTGAGATATTGAGGAGCGAGATTATGAAGTGCCTTGAAAGTTAGAAGTAATATTTTAAAATCAATTCGATACTTTACTGGAAGCCAATGAAGCTGATAGAGGAGTGGTGTGACGTGCTCGTGAGATGGGGCCCTAGAGATGACACGAGCTGCATGGTTCTGAACCAGTTGGAGTTTATGGAGAAGTTTGGAAGGAAGTCCAGAAAGAAGTGCATTACAGTAGTCAAGACGTGAAGTAACTAATGCGTGGATAAGAATGGCTGTGTTATTAGTTGTGAGAGAAGGGCGAAGACGAGTGATATTACGCAGGTGGAAATATGCAGCACGTGTAATATTTTTAATGTGACCTTCAAATGAGAGTGTGCTATCCAAGATGACACCCAAACTCTTTACCTGCATGGAGGGAAAAATTGTACTGTTATCAAGGTCTATAGTGAAATGATCAGCTTTATCCAAAACACTTTTAGTGCCGATGAGAAGGGCTTCAGCTTAGAAGTTTTTGCACGTAAACTCCTCATTTGCTTATTGATACCTGTATTGTTTGACCCATCTCTGCCAATGTTCTCTCTGCTTGACTTTTAGCTCCGCCTCACTGATCATCAGAAGCTCCCTCAGCCTGCCTATTTTCTCCAGCTGCTTGGTAACCTCTGGCTGATTGGCTACCATGTTGAACATTTCTGGATTTGTCTCCGCCATGGAGAGAATCATCTCCAACTCACTAAGAAATATAGCAGAAAACGAAATATATTAAGAAAACGTTTTAGGTAGTATTAAGTTTCTCCAAAAGAGTAGGACATCTTTTACATAGGAACACAAGGGAAAATGTAAAAAAATATATATATTTTATCTTTATATTTAATGGCAGCATTCATTGACAATCTTTATGTCTAATACTATTAAAAACATTCAGATGGACAAACACAAACTGTATTACATTTGACATTAATATAAGATACAAATTCCAAAATGTTTTTTGGTTAAATTTTACTAAACACCTTCAGTGAGCACTAGGGTAAACACAGGAGTTGAGAAAACAAAATAAATATGTTTTATTCCACTCCAACAATTATTTTGAATCAGTTTCTTTAGTTAAATTATTTGCTTGACACTTCTCTAAGAAAATGAAATTGTTGTTTTGTTTTAATGAGAACCTACTGTATGAACATAAGGTCAACCAAACAGCTTTGATGCCAATTAAAGCATTAAAATAAGTAAATATAATTAGTGGATTATCCAGGAAAAACAATCATGCATTGTCAATATTTACATTCAATGAGGCTTTAGGACCTATAAAGTACTTGTAATCATATATTTTTAATCTTCAGGTTGTCAGTACCTATGTATGGGTCATAATGCTTCATTCTTATGCATCAATGTTTTCAGTCACTAAAACAAACTGCAATGCAAATTCATTCGGTAAACATACCAATTGTCTTGCCTTGATTTTCTTGCAATTTGCTGACAGCATTGAGAGAAGAATGCAGAGTACAAGGACATTAATTGTTTTGAAATGTTGACTAAAAAACAACAGAATCAAACACAGCACAGTCTGTTCATTGCATGTGTTTGCACTATTTCTGGTTACATTTTATTTTTAAACATAATAAAAGTTGTCCGACTTATTATGCTATTCTATAAGCACTTAAAGACATCAACTAGGGTTCAACTAAAATGTTATTAATTTACTTATTCTCAGGGCATCTAAGATGTAGCTGATATCTTTATTCAGTTGAAAACTAAGGGAATTTTTTTGTTATTGTTGAATCTGTAATTCCTGGTTATTCATTAAATCAAAAGCTACTGGCACAAAACAAAAATAAAACACTGATAAAATAAACAAAAAAACATTTAAATACACTGATTTTTTTTAATATTAATAACATTATTACCATTTAGTTACTTGCAAAAACAAAATGCTTTGCTAAATACTGTAATCAATTACTAGGAGCCATGGGTATTTATTGTGTTTTGCCTGTTTTTGTTTTTACTGACTCTGAAAGAAAGTTCCAGTAGACATTATCTTACAATTTACAAAACACCAATGTCCACAGATTTGGCTATTCCCTTTGCCATTACTTAAAAAATACACAGTAATACAATCAGAAACTTACTATAATAATAGAAAAGCATTGCGTTTACTGTTATCATAAAATAAATGTACAAGAATACTGCATAATGAACTGTTACCCTATTTTTTGTTACCCGACAGACACCAAGTGTTGCTCAAGCACTGGGCATGTATTTAATTACATTTACTTCCAGTCTTTTTTAGTTGTACTTGATAAGATTGCAAGAATAATATAAAATGTCTAACAATTTCTTGATCAGGATGGCATTTCGACCTAATTATGAGCCAGGAAAAAAACCTGTTAAATGCTTCATTATCCTGATAGAAAAGCACACAACGTTGTTGATTGCTATGAAGTTTAGACCCTGAGAGGGTGCCGGTCCCCTCACCCGGGCTGCATTGTAGGATGGTTTGCCACCTTTAGTTCCTCCAGCGATGCACACTGATCCACAATCAGTTCCACAACTGAGTCTGTATTGTCTTTCTCTGCAGGATCACCAACAGGGCTGGATATGTCACTGAGCAGACGAAATGTGTTTGTGAAGTCTGCACCTGAAATGAAATCAACATTTAGATTAAACGTTTAGAGGACTCTACAACAACAAGCATTTATTACACTTCACTGAACATGAATTATCCTGTAAAATTGAAGTCAGAATTGAATGATTAGCCTGATTAATAAATAATTTATTATTAAAGTAATAAACTATTAGCCCACTGTTGTTTTTTTATATCTGTTAAACAAAAATAAGATTTTTGCAATGCACTTCTAAACATAATAGTTTTAATAATTCATTCCTGTTAACTGATTTCTTTTATCTGCCATGAAGACAACATAATATTTGACTGGATATTTTATCAGGATGCTAGCATTCAGCTTAAAGTGATCACTGCACTCACATCACAGCGGCTAAAATACACACAAATGCGGTCCAACCTCTGTTTATACAGTTTATTGGCACGACTTGCACAAGTGATGGTCTTTTTGTTGCAACCATTGTATATCCAGTGCTTATAGCTGCTGTGATGTGAGCAGAGCAATCGTCACCTAGTGTCTCATCCAACCGTATGACCGCTGTCAGATGCTCCGCAAGTCTCCTGCATATTCATGCTCTGTGACGGCTGCGAATTAGTGAAAATACCCGACGAGAGTGAATGAAAATGTGTTTTATGCATTATGCAGCTTGCAGCATCAAATTATGTACTCAACATCGGAGAATTACAATGACAAGGAATCAGTACTATGGAAAAAATGAATTTATTTTGATTACTTTTTGTCTTTATTTTTTATTAGAAAAGTGTTTGGACTAACAACAGATTAATCAATCATTTTTTTTTGTATGATACCATAGATTGACCAGGCATACTTCTTCTTTTTTACTGTCCTGCATACTTTTTAGAAGGAACCGCTGACAAGAGGGAAATAGCATATTTTAATAATTTAGTGCGGGGGCCCTTGTTCCAGACTGCTGTCGAATACGAAGTCTAGACATGTCACAAGGAGCATGATGCTTGTAGAAGTTGTGAAATATATTGAAGATGCACTTAATTGTTCAGTTCTGCGGAGAAGGGTTGCAGAAAGAGGAAGTATGTCTGGGGTACAAGAGCCAAAGGACTGCAGAATGACTGATAAGTGACGTTACACCAAAACTCCACCTGTTAATATCAGTTGTGTATATATGCTGGAGTCAGGGAAATGTATGTTAGTTGTGAACCTCCTGAATGTAATTCTTGTATTGCATTGGGGTAATCTAACCCAGAGCTCTGTCATCGAATTATTCATTTGTGTCTAATAAATTTATATTTTTGGCATTTAAGAAAACCCTCTCCAGACTTTTTTTTTTTTTTTATTGAACAGGCATGGAATTGGTTTGATATTCCAACAGTACTCAAAATCAACTGCAAAAATCCTGATCGGAGCATCCCTAATTTTGAATTTTGAAAAACACTATATACAGTATAACTGCAGGTTAACTGCGTTTATATACTGCTAACCCTTTAAACAACTGATTCTAAATGTAAAATAATGATGTGCCCCTTTTGTGAAGCTGCTTTGGAACGATAATTGATGTAAAAAGCGTTTTACAGATGAACTTGAATTGAATTGAGTATCATACAGTCAAACTGAAATATTTCCTTTTAGCTGTACCTGTAATGTGCAAGGTCTTCAACAAATCCGCCACTAGTTCCCCATCCTCTGGTTCTTGTTTTCGCAGTAGACCCAGCTTCTTCCTCATGTTGCCCAGGTAGAAGTCCTCATAAAGGGACATGAACTCATCTAAAATGACACCTGCTTTAATTGACTGGATCTCTGCACCAAGAGCTTCAGCCAAGCGTGCCAGGTTCCAGCGGCAGACATACGGCTGAGCTTCATAAGTATAGCGGCCCTTCTTATCAGAGGCATTGCACACAAACTCAGGGTCAAACCTGCAATTAAAGCAATAGTTCACTCAAAATTTTCCTCTGTTAAACATCTAAACATAGATGGCTTGGCTACAAAAAAAATTACATTTGGGCTGTCAGTGAAAATTTGACAGACAAAGTAACCCATAATTACACAACACATCAATGAATGAATACATATGTGAAGTTTTTTTTATCTAGTCTGTCCAGCCTGTTTAGTATGTCTGTCTAGTCTCTGCATTTGACGACTAGACTTGTCCAAACATCTAGACATCTATTAGACTTGTTTTAAACACTTGCTGGGATTCACTGTAATTTACATTGCAATTTCTGTAGCTCAATAAGAGCTTGACCAACCTGTCCATGAAGCCGAAGGGGCCATAGTCTATAGTGAGCCCCAGGATACTCATGTTGTCTGTGTTGAGAACACCATGGCAAAATCCCACACTTTGCCACAGGGCAACCAGTTTGGCAGTTCTTACAGTCACCTAGTAGGGTCACAGAACAGAGTGCATTTTTTTCACTCCTTTTCATGAGGATTTTAAAAACATCTTCCTTCATAAAGTATTATAAGCCATAAAATATCACCAACCAGCTATAAGAAGAACCAAAACAATTACCAAATTAGCTTTGAAGTTATGATAGCTAATCTTTAATATGCATATGTATTATATATAGAACGTATCCAACATTGTCAATGTAGTCAAATTCATAACATTCTTATAATTATAATTTAATGTCTTCTTCTAATACATACTGATTAACCCTTGCTTTAGAATAATAACAATAGTAGCACAATATATATTATAGTGAAAACCTCTCTGAAGAAGGCAGCATTCCTCTCTTTGCGGTCTAAATGTCCTCTCTGTATTTCAGGGTAGAATGTTTCAATGACATAATCCAGAAGTCCTGCACGAATATCAGGCCGTCCCACACTAGGGCCTTGTCTTCCAGTGAAATCATCCAGAGGGTGGAAGATCTCAAACGAGCCAAATCTGGCGAACAACATAGAAAAATGAAAGTCATCATGAGACTATCTATATTACGCACAGTCAGAACTATTTAAAATACTCAATGAGACTACGAGTGTGGAAGTGTTTAATCATATTCAGAGCCACAAATTGGCTATATATATATATATATATATATCTCGATATATTTAGAAAAGGATGATGCCAGATAAGAATTTTTTAATTTAATTAAGAATTTAAGTAATTTAGAAATTAGAGAAAATTAAGTATTTAATGAAGGGATCAGTCCAAAAATTTTATGAGACATGGCAACCTATGATTACATGTTTTGGGAAAAGGAAGACTCTCTCCTTTAACTGATTTATATAAATAAATCTGTGCAAACAGGTTTAACTGTGATCACCAATATGGTTTAGTTTGATATTTATGTAAAAGACCACTATAAATGTAACAGAATATTGATTTGTATTAACATGTACTGTAGGTAATTATTTATTTGAATTTTTTTTTTTAAGTTTATTTATTTATTTTTTATTAATTTACTATTATTATTATTATATATATAATTTTTTTAATTTTTATTTATTTAATTATTTACTATTATTAACAATATTTTCAATTTTGCTATACTTTTATTTATTCCTGTTGTAATTGTATTTTAATTTTATTTGTTTGCTAATTTATTTCGGCGGCAATGTTCGAAAATGGGGGGAAAGTTACAACTTTAAATGTACAAAATGTTTTGTTAAAGCTTGAGAAAATCATCACAAATAAATGTTAAAAAAAAAAGAAGAATTTAAGTAATTTACAGTAAATATTATAGTGTTTTTGAAAATCAGTAAGGTAAAGAGTATTACACTGTATATTAAATGATAAAGAATGCTTCTGCATTCTGTAGTAATAACTATAGTAAACTGACAAACTGTAATAAATACAGTAGCATACTTTAGTTTTTACTACACAATATAGTACACTATACTTACTGTATTTTATATAGTTTACATACGAGTAGCATCTAAAATTAAAGAAAAAGAGGTATAATGGGAGATTTAAAGCAACACGCTGCAAAACGCTTGAACAAAATATTACAGTTTAATGGATTTTTCAGGATTTTAGGAATTGTTTCACTTTTATAACTTGGCATTGTGTCCAAGCCATGAGTCTCAAACTCAGTTTCTGGAGGGTACTTATTATTTTTAGAGTTTTCAGTGTAAACTCACCACTTACACTATTTATACTACAAAATTGCGTAAAGTAGTGCATAAGAATGAAATTTGGGACGCACCTAGAGTCTCGAACACCTTGATTACTTGATTTAGGGCTGGAGTGAAACTGAGCAGAGCTACGGCCCTCCAGGAATCGAGTTTGAGACCCATGCAGTAGTGTTGTGAGATTAGTAAACAGAGTTCTCAACCTGATGAAGGTGGGTGCGATTCTGAGCACCACCGAGCACCTCTCTGGTTTGAGATTGCCACTGTAAAACTCATCCCTCTGGACATAAAGGTCAGAGGTCACTAGAGATCCTGCTCGGGTTGTGGGAATTCCCAAAGCAAACATGGCCTCGCTGCACAGGAACTCCCGAATGCTGGAGCGCAGCACTTTACGTCCATCAGACAGCCTAAAATATAGATATTCAAGCTTTTAAGGCATTTATTGCACTTACTAATTTTTTTTAAGGTAAGTGGCTGCAAACACTTTATATGGGCTGAATTTAAACAAATTAAAGGTAGTAATGTTCAACTTCATTTGTTTGTATAAATTCAGCCCATATAAAATGCTTGCAACTTACCTTAAAAATGTAGTAAATGCAATTAATCATTTTTTTCAGTGCACATGTGTCATTATGGCTGTAAGGGTTTTATAACTGATGGAATGTTATTCTTGAATGAGAAATTTAATGCATCTATTGTTGGGTTAAGAGCGGATTAGTGCTCATTATTCAGCAAGAAAAAGGGATTTCCTTGAGTTAGACCACAATCCAGCCATTGTGAGACTGAAAATCCATACAGCATGTTTCTAAGAATTCTTTTGCTGTGAAATGGAGTTCAAAAACAAATCATTTTATTACCTAAGGATAAAAAATGAAATTAATAAAATGTCAAATAAAATATCTAATGAACATTTAAACATTAGCAAGTTTTAATATTCAAAATGCAATTGTTTCATTATAGCCTATACATTTTTCTGTTAATACACTAATCAATCTAAATATACAGCTCTTACTTGCATTTCTTTAGTAAATATAGCCTATTTAAAATGTAAGTATGAATAAATGACTGTAAATTATAATTATTTAAAGAAACTGAATGTTTGCTAAAGGATCATGTGACATGAGAACCACACAGAAAACTGTCATTTTTTTTAGCTTGCTATATATATTGCTAATTAAATATCACCCCTTTTAATAACATTTTTGATCAGAAATAAGACTTGGTAAGCAAAAAACATGATCAAATCTTAATATTTGCAAATTTCTACTGTGCAAAATTGCATGCAATGTGAGGCATAAGCAACTCTCAAAGAATAAAGCGTCAGTCCAGCACCTTTAACCTGAGTTTCCCGCTTCTTTATTAAATATAGCCTATTTAAAGTTTAAGTATAAACAAATTACTACAAAAAAATAAGTACTTTAAAGTTTATGGAATGTTTACCGAAGGAACATGTGATCTACGAATATCTCAAAGAAAATGTATTTTTAACTTGCTATATGGTCATTTAGACCTATTTTAATAATGTTTTGATCACAAATAAGACTTGATAAGCAGAAATCGTGATCAAATCTTAATGCTACCATACTTTAACTGTACAAAATTGCTTGCAAAGTGAAGCCAAAGTAATTACCTAGAATAAGGGGTCAGTCCAGCGCCTTTAACCTGAATTTCCCACCGACCACAAGGACTTGTTCTGTTCGGATCAGTAGTTTGCTCAGCCCCGACCTCCACCTCCACTTCCCCCAAATAACACACAGCCCCATCCCCCAGTTGTCCTGCGAACTGACCGAACTGGTGTCCACAATAGCAGTGTGCAGCGGGCTCAGACCCCTGTATCAGCCGAGACCCACTCAGATATTCTGCCGCATGTGGGTCCTGTAAAACATCTTCCACCTTCAATCCCAGTAAAGCAAGAGCCGGTCCCGACAAGGCAACAATTGTTGGTTTGATCAGCGCCTGTGGCTTTACTAGAGAAAAACATGCTGCTTTTACCGTCCTTGAGCCCGGTTCTAGAGATGAATCCACTGGCAGTGCTTTTAAAGCAACGTTATTGAACTTCAGTCTTTCCAGAGGAGTTAAACTTTGGTCCATTCTGAGACTAATGAGAGCTGCAGCTGCCCTGCTCAACAATAACATAATCCTGTAGAAGATTAATGACTCAACACTGAGCACACAGTAGGCTACACACATCCATCATATCTATCTATCTATCTGTCTGTCTGTCAATCTATCTATCTATCTATCTATCTATCTATCTATCTATCTATCTATCTATCTATCTATCTATCTATCTATCTATCTATCTATCTATCTATCTATCTATCTATCTATCTATCTATCTATCTATCTATCTATCTATCTATCTATCCGTCTATCCATCTATCTGTCTATATATCTATCTATCTGTCTGTCTGTCTGTCTGTCTGTCTGTCCGTCTGTCTGTCCGTCTGTCCGTCCGTCATTTATATGTATGTCTGTCCATCCATCCATCCATCCATCCATCCATCCATCCATCCATCCATCCATCCATCCATCCATCCATCCATCCATCTATCTATCTATCTATCTATCTATCTATCTATCTATCTATCTATCTATCTATCTATCTATCTATCTATCTATCTATCTTATCTGTCTATATATCTAATAAATGTTCCATCAATAGTCATCTAATCATCTGAGGGACCTAATCAAAGTTGCTTGCAGCTTGAGGTGGATGTAATCCTCTTTGTGCCTCAGGTCATTAAACAGGCAGACAGCAGTGACTCTCCCGGATGATTCATCACTTGCTGGTAATTGCAGTAGGGGTTGTGATGAAGAAATATAGACTCTCATAAATAAGCTTGTTTGATATTCCAGATTGAGGTTCGGCCAGCTAACTTTGGGAAATCAAAACATAAATCAGATGTCTATTCATTTTAGAAAGCAATAAAGCATAGCGCTCCGCCACGCCAGCCAGGAAACCAGATGGAGCTGCGCATAGTAAATACAAAATTGGATTGTGTCTAGTTAATAGCAGTTGGCATGCACATTTTTAGAAATGGCACATTGCAGTTAAAGAGATAGTTCAGCCCCCCCCCCAAAAAAAGTGCTATTAATAATAATGCTATTTAATCCTCAGGACACCCAACATAGGTATCCTTTTTCTTCAATAGCACAATACAAATGTTTTTGCTAAAAATGTGGTCTGTGGTGATTCATAAAATGCAAGACAACCAACAATTACAGAAAACAAACAAACAAAAAACAACACAGTCGTCACAGTCAACTGTAGAAGAGTCCTGTCACATAAATTATGCATGCACAGTTTTATTATTGTTTTGGCTGTATTTGTTTTTATTTTCAACTTTCAAAGTGACAGTAGCCACATTTTATGTCTCATAAATATATAATAAACATATTTTATTACCTTGTTTGTTTTAGAACATTACATGAAATGGTTTCAGAATGATCTGAAAACAGTGTCCCTAAAATAATTAGGTTTCATGCAACAACATTGTGCTCTTTGTCATGCATTGTGCCTCATAATTAGATTTAACATAAATTTTTAAGAACAAAACACATTTCTTTCTATCATCTATCTTTTATTTAATATTTAATCAATAAACAGTTACGTTCCAGTAAAGCATTCAAGATCAAAAGAGTTACTTTAGATCTTTTACAGTGATTAAAACAACATGCACTACAACTTCTAATGGACCATTAATAAAAACTATTTACAGAATACATATGAAACAATGGCATTGATGGCTGTTTTATACATATTATAATATTTCAGAACATTTATGGACATATCAAAGGATTATCTTTAACTAATCTACTGACAACACTCTTTATGTTTTGTTTTACTTTAGATTACTAATGGACAAAAACACAAGTCATTCAGAGTCATGCATGGTAAATATCCTCAATGCACTAATATTTGAGTTACGCTCTAGTCTACCTTAATGTTCAGTCAAATGTTTACGACACATTTGCGGATGTTTATTTTATATGTCATAAAATGTAGCTGGTAATACGAAAGTCCAGGCAAGGGAAAATCACCATGCTTTTTTTTTTTATTTCAGCGGGCTTGTCTTCGCGGTCTGGGTGAAAGACGATTGGCAAGCAAACATGCAAGAGCTATACCTGCCACCTGGGTGAATGCAAGACCCAGAACTGTTGCTGCAATGTGAAAAACGTTATCATTAACCAAGCTGAAAACCTTGCGGAAACAACCGTGACCGTGAATCCCGGCTAGCTCAATATCTGCGTCAATATATTCGGGTAAAGGTCTGTTGCGGCAGCCTTTGCGTTTCATACAGCAGCTGTCTGGTAAGGACACAACGGACGTTTCGTTTCCCACAATTCCAAAATCTTGAACAGCCCACTCGGAAATTAGCCAATCTCGCCAACTCTCAGCGCCACAGCACTTTAGCGCCCTCTGCAGGCTGTCGAGTGCATCTGCACGGCCTTCATCTTCACCATAGTCCAATACGGCTCTCTGAAGTCCACTACGAAAACCTTCGGCAATATCCTCTCTATAGAAGAGCCCCGAAAGACCCGCTGCTAATCCACCCATGAGCGTCACAAACTGAAACAAGCCATACGCTCGAAGAAGGTGCGGAAGATTAGCAGCAACTCCCAAGCATCCTAAAAAGCCCCAAGTGGTCACTGCAGCACCTGTGCCTAACAATATAATGGGAGCGTTTGGATAGCGGTTTGCCGACAGTAGCATGTAGTCGGATAGCGAAGCATGCGCCCATACGCCCAGAGTGAAGATCGCAAGGCCTGCTGCCCAAAAGAGGAAGCTGAAAATGAGGAGTGCGAGGCGCAGCAAGGGCATGACTCCCACCGCACGACAACACGGCGGTGCAGTACCAATCGTAGGCACAGGGGGCGCCAGAGATGCCTCCGAACACAGCGATAACGAAAGACGCTGCAGCTGGTCGCCGTACTCTCGGGAAGGTGACAGCAGATAACCAGGCAGCGCTGAGGGTCGTCTGGAAACTGAAGGTAGTGCAGGTCGCAGCGGAGAAGAAAGTCTCTGATTGCCGTGTAACTCTCGTTCCCAATCCTTCGCACGACAGGGACTCGGCCGAGCTGGCAGAGAGTCATACGGCGGTGCAGAGCTCATGGCCCCGTCTTTATCTACCGCCATTTCACTCTCTCTCTTACTCCTCCCTTTGTTTCTCCATCCCTCCTTCAGTTTTATGGCTGGTCATCAACCCACCGGTGCCTATTCACACCATAAATCGTCTGTGGATGAACGCATGGCAGGCTTATCTCTGTCTGCAGATTCTGTTTCGATGTTTATTTCCGACATTTCTTACACTCTCCTGCTGCTGCAGTGGCGTGTGGCTGTACTGCGTCTCTGATGGTGTGTGTGTGTGTGTGTGTGTGTGTGTGTGTGTGTGTGTGTGTGTGTGTGTGTGTGTGTGATTATATGGCTATGATGCTGTTAACCCACACCGCCCTGATCTCCCTCTACTGGTGCAGGAGGCTCCGCTTCAGGGTCATAAACGTCTGCTCTGATCAATTTGTGGCCTTAATAGGTCTTTAATAAGCAAATGTCTGTACAACACTGGTATTGATTTGTCTCTAGATTGAATCTCACAGATAGTCTGCATTAATCATTCATGCTGTGTGTACATATTCAAGGACATCGCTTTACAGCTTTACTGAAGGCTGTGAACAATTTTTTTTGTTAAGAGGATGTTGGCACATTTACTAGGACTAAAATATGCTAAACTTGTCGTTGTGTAATGCCCCAACACTATATATTAAAAAAATATCATTTAAACTTTAATATACAAACATATAATAGATTTTGAGTTAAGTAATATGAATTTCAAGTATTTCTGCACAAGGATAATATGTGACCCTGGTCTTATGTTGTACAGGGAATAGCCAAAAATACACAGTTTGGGTCAAAATAATTTATTTTTATCTCAAAAACAATTTGTATATGAAGTGAGGAGCAAGTTCTGATTTCTGATTAGAAATTTTCATTTCTAAGAACTTAATTTCAACAACTTTAACGGCAATTTTTTTAATATTAAGATTTTTTGTTCTCTCAGATTCCAAAAAGTGTCTCTAATAAGTGGAAAGTTCGTTCATTCAAATGTATGTCATGTATAAATCTCAATTACAGAAAACTGACCCTTGAATGGTTCTGTGCTTCAGTTATATTTACTGTACATTCGTCTGCACATAATATAATTAATTTAAAGCATAGGATGGAAGAAGCTTTTTACCTTAACTGTATCTTCTGTTGTCGTCCAATGTGCTCCAATTCAATCAATCTAAAACAGCAAAATAAAATATTAACAGACCTCCCAACTCAAGCAATCCGACAAAACACCTTTTATATGCACTATCAATTCTCTAACCTTCACTCCAGTCATGACTACACAGATAGCATAATCTGTTCAGCCAATAAATCTACCTTTTTTGAGTAATGAAGAACAATTTCCTTGACTTGACTGAACTTTTTCAAATTATTCTTTAATAAACATTTTGTTTATCCTACACACTTTATCACACTCAAGCCAGACTATGACCTTAACATATAACAAAAAAATAAGAAAATATCATCTCTATATTTTTATTTATCATTAGCACCTTGTCACAATATAGTTTGGCCTGTTGTATGCATGCACACAGGAAAGACTCTGTATCACTCTTGAAGATAGGTCACCCAAAAATGAAAAATTTGTTCACAAAAAATGTAACTCACTTTTAGTCAAGTGGTTCGAAACCTTTATGAGTTTTTCTTTTTTGTATAACACAAAATAAAATATTCTGAAGACTGTAAAAAAGACACACCAAACAGTTATGGAGATAAACAATTATTATCATCTACAGTGCTTAGCATAATTGAGTACACCCCTTTTTGAAAATGAATATTTTTACCATTTCTCAGTGAATATAGGCAGTGTATTTTGGTGCATATATTTATTAAAATAATATTTTAGTCACCAAACTAAATTCACCAATTTAAATTCATGCAAAATGTTGCAAAAAATTACAAATTTTCCTTTTTTTGTTGTTGTTTCTCTTAATTTTTCCTCTTTTTTATTTGTATTTAATATTTTTCTATAACATAAATGTGGATGTTCTAGTTTTTAGACTGTTATCTTAAATTATTCTGCCAGATGAGCTCCAGATTTGGCATTAGTACTGTTTTGTTGCACAATTAGCAAATTGCCTCATCCAAATTTACTGCCTCTCCCTTTTAGTTCGGTCGAAACCCAAAACTACAAGCATTTGTGTTCTTTTACGAGACTAGGTCACTTGGTGCACGACTTGCCATCTTTCCCCACCTCTCTCTTTCTCCTCCATGCTGGCCCATGATGACTATCACGCAGACGCAGTTTCAGGCATTAAATAAATTATATTTAATATTTAACTCTTGTCTCCGATATGCAGTAAGTGCATTATTTTTATGATAGTGTAACAGTATTGATACCATTGCTAATTTTAGATCCTGTAGTATACCATATTACTGCCCAAGCCTAATATCTAATAACCTGAACTTTTCCTAATGCGATTTTAATGCAATAATGTGCATCTTTTGCAAAGATGAAACAATAATTATTGTAAAAAGTGTGATACAAACACACTTTAATTGAATTATGGAGGTCAATAGTCATATATAGAATATATATATATATATATATATATATATATATACAGTTGAAGAATTATAAGCCCCCCTTTAACTGAGTAAGGAATTTTTCACAGTATGTCTGATAATATTTTTTCTTCTAGAGAAAGTCTTATTTGCTTTATTTCGGCTAGAATAAAAGCAATTTTTAATTTTTTTAACACCATTTTAAGGTCGAACCATTTTTAAAACCACCATTATACAATAACTTGCCTAATCACCTTAACCTCTAAGCCTTTAAATGTCACTTCAAGCTGTATAGAAGTGTCTTGAAAAATATCTGTCAAATATTATTTACTGTCATCTTGTCAAAGATAAAATAAATCAGTTATTATAAATGAGCTATTAAAACTATTATGTTTAGAAATGTGTTGAAAAAAATCTCTCTGTTCAACAGAAATTGGGGAAAAACTAAACAGGAGGTCTAATAATTTAGGGGGGCTGATAATTCTGACTTCAATTGTATACATTAATATAATATAAAAACAGATGAACTCAGACATGTTTAAAAAAAAAGTGAAAGGTGAGTAAACGATAACATAACTTAAATGCTTTGATGAACAGTCCCTATAATGAAGACGATGATCCATATTTATAACGTAATAACAGAGCAGTATCTCCCTCAGCAGATGTTCGAAACAGCTCAGGAAATGTGAGTTCCCCTTTCTACAGCATCATTCTCCTTCATCACTCATTTATTCCCTCCATCCACAGAGCTTTATTACCTTCATCTCCTAAAATTAATGTGTTTATGAATGGAGGTGCTCCTCGGGAAAGCCATCTGTTGATGATAAATGGACTCTCTGTAAAGTGAGGGAATATCATGTTTAATTCCAGACCATTTTTACGCAAGATATACTTTAATTATAACTGTATACAGTATTTTATGACTCTCCTGTTAGTTATTTTATTCTGTAAATCTAAAACTATTTTTATTGTGTATTAGGAATTCCACTGTTTCAGATTAGATTCAATGCTATTGTCATTACACCTGTACAAGGCAACGAAATGCCATTTAGGTCTAACCAGAAATGCAATAGCAGCAAGTGCAGGATACAGGTATAAGTTATAAAGAGCAATTATAGAAAAACAATGGGTAATATTTATAGATGGATGTACTATGAACATACAGGTTGAACAGAGATTTATAAAAGATGAATATGTGTACAGGTCGCTACTAATAATCAGGGTATGCAGATAGATATGAACATAATTACAAATGTTATTGTATTATATGTATATAGTGGGTATTTACAATGTTTGACAGTAGAAGTTGGGTATGTTTGGACTATTTGGGTATGTTTGACAGTACTTACTCTTGAGTTAATTCCTTGTAGGTTTAAAGTTGGTCGTAACTAGTCTAATGTCCTGAATACTTCAATCCCTTGCAAATGTATTTTGTTTAACAACATGAGTTTGTCTACCGTTCTCCGCCAGACCTGAGGCGGACGGTGTCGTGCACGTTTAAACCCTTACAAAAGCGCGGAATATTGACCCGCATCCGGCTACTTCCGGTTTCCCGGTTGAGCGTTGTTGTTCGTTGCTTCGGTCAACTTCACGACAATCGTACACCGTCTATTATGATTTAACCAAGTGATGCGAAGCGATCAGAGGTCGACTAAAAGACAATTATAAGTTTATTCTAACATCAAGTAATGGATATCCTTAACGTAGAGAGTCGAGAGCCGGGTGAGTTTCATTAGCCTTTGAGCTAAATGCTAAGAGAGTGAAGCTAGCACAACCAATCCTATTAAAGTTACTCGCACCTCACAACTCGAGCACATTTCTTCAAACTAATATTATTTTTAAAAAGCCTTATGAATTAAAGTCGCATTTAATAATTGTAGTTGATATAACTGGCACTGTATTACTTTTGAAATTTACATTAAAACGTTCATGGTGTATAAAGACAGACTATATTTACAATCTGACTATTACATTAGCTCTGTTTGAAAACCAATGCTAATTGTGGAAGCTGTCATTTAAATAATATTTAAGTTATTATATAAAATTCTGCAGCATGCATGTAAAAGTTAATGCACAACCCAAAGTTTAGATTTATATAAGGTTTGCACATCTATCTTAAGCACAATTGTGAACCAGATATCTTTTTGAATAGTAGCATAGAATAACAATGGCTACTCTCTTTAAAAATTCTGACTTAATAAATGTTCTGCATGGATTCATTGCAAATCTGCAGATTAATTATTAAGATGTTGTACTTGTCTGTGATATTAATCTGCAACACTTTGTTTTTCTCCTAAGCTCTCCCTCTCTCTGCCCTGCGTCTGGTTGTTCCACCTCTCCGGCTGATGTCAGCATTTCTATGGCAGGTGATTCAGCGGCGCAATGTGACACAGTACGGGAAACTGGAGCAATTTGTAAATCTGGTGACAGAGAACGTTCCAGACATCATGAGTCGGAGTCTGGTTAATAAACTAATCTTTCACATGAGAAAAAAGGTACCTTTTTTGATAAACAATTATTGTAATCTATTTTTATTTTGGTATATATTATATACTTGTTCCACATAATGCCCAGTTTGTTTTACAGATTACTTTTTATTCTTTAGGTGATCCTAGAGCTTTGTCTGAAAGATAAAATGCCAGATCTGTGGATCATTCAGGCACATCTGGATTCTCTCCGAAATCTCACACACAAAGTAACTATTGTTGATTTTTGTAATCACACTAACCGTGCACAAAACTTTGCACCGCATAAGTAGTCAACACCTTATTTCTGCTTTGTATTTTGCAGTGTAAAGATGTGGAAAGTGAGATCATCAATAACAAATTCATTAGAACGATGCACAGCATTTTAGAAGACACAGAAAAGAAAGAGGATTTCCTCCAGGTTAGATTTACTCACCTCCTTTTTCTTGTCGTTTCTTTTCACTTCATCTTTCTGTATAAAGCATGCACAAAATTATTCATTTTCCATGTCTCACCCCGTCTTCAGCACATATTCCCTGTAGAATATGGTTCAGGATATGATGCAGTTTTACAGAGTCTTGCATGGGAGTTTCTGTCTCGAGTGGAAGATCTGCTGCCGGTGCCCAATCTTAAAGAGGTGTGTGCTCAAACCATAATGCATTCTCCATAGCATGTGTATTTATTTTTAATAAGAAATGATGCATAAATAGGGCAATTATAACCTATTTACAATTACTGTGCAATATTATATTCTTTTTCGCACCATAATAATTGCTGTAATTTCGCTGTACTAAGTACTCAGTATAGTGACAACAATACAGAAGCCTAAATCTAACATGCATAAACGAAAGGTAAATCTGATCTCACGACTCTTTCAGACAGCTTCCCGGCTCTGCGGTGGCCTCTCGATGATGGAGGAGATCGTGCAGCCACTCTCAGACCCAGCTGAAATCAAGGATGTGCTCCAGCACTTTAAAAGCAAAAGACTGCACACAATAAACAATGAGGACTCTCCCAGAGTTATCAGTGAAAGTGAGCCTTACCGTGTGTTTGCTTGTTCTGAACTAAACATACAGAGATTTACATTAACATGAAACTGGCAGAATAAATAGGGATGTGCGATATTTACATGTATCTAAATATATAATTTATGCAGGATTTGTTCAATAATGATAGAGATGTTGTTTTCAAAGCTACTGACTCTATTGTCAGCTTAATAGAGTTAAAACAACAGTGACAATATTAACAGTCAATGCATCTACATCAATAGTCTCAAGCCAGAAGGCCACAGCTCTGCACAGTTCAGCTCCAACACACACTTGCTTAATAGTTTCTAGTAGTCTTAAACACCTTAATTGGCTGGATCAGCTGTGTTCAACTATAGAGCAGAGCTGCGGTCCTCCAGGAATCGAGTTTCAGACCTGTGGTTTACATGGACATCAATACTCCAATTTTAATATGATTCATACAATACTCTGGTTGAGAATCTACGTATGAAAGAGCAAAGGAAGCCTCATGGTGGAGAATTTATATCCACCATTGTCTGTTTGCACGTACAGCATGCTAAATGAACGGCATTTGAAGATGTCAAATTAAAAATGAAACACTGTTGATGCATGACACTCCACATTAAATGGATAGCGCTGTGTGGTGATGTAATTACATCGAGTACGTTCACTTGGACACCAATAATCAGATTTTAATGCGATTTAAAACAGTACTCTGATAAAAAAGTCTACCATGTAAACAGCCATTTTTGATTCATTTAGTTCGATTAAGGTCATAATCAAACTAAAGAGAAATAGAATTAAGACATATGGAGCATGCCGATTTTAGTCGCATTATTGAAGTGCAGAACAGACATGTAAACACTGCTGTCAAACTATTACAGTCATGTAGGACTTTTCGCCGCATTTTGCAACAGGATAGTCCACACACACACACACACACACATAGCTGCATCCAATATCTCGTTTGTCATGGGGGCATGCATAAAATGTTCCCTAAACTGAAAGTGCTGAACTGCAGTTAAAGTCGACAAATTAAAAATGAAACGTCTGAAATTGCATGAAACTCTGGGGGAAATGTGGATAGCGCGGTGACGCAATGACGTTAATTGAGTTGTGTTATAACATGTAAAATGGGATCATGAAAGGAACATTTAAAAAGCAACTCATGTAATTACTGTCTTAATTAGCTTAAGCCAAATAATTCAAATACTGATGTAAACGTAGTCACTAAACGATCTACATGATATACAGTGTAAAATGGGGACATTCTAAAAGCAACTAATGTAAACCCCTTAGTTATTGTATTGTCTTTTTCAGATGAATGTAAATAATTTGATTATTATTGTCCATGTAAACCAGGAGTCACCAAACTTGTTCCTGAAGGGCCGGTGTCCTGCAGATTTTAGCTCCAACCCTAATCAAACACACCTGAGCACGCTAGTCAAGGTCTTACTAGGTATACTTAAAACACACAGGCAGGTGTGTTAAGGCAAGTTGGAGCTAAAACCTGCAGAGACACCGGCCCTCCAGAACCGAGATTGGTGACCCCTGATGTAAACAGTCACTTAAGGAAAATATCGCACACCTCTAGTCTACATCATTTTTTGCCGCAAAAAAATGAAATTATAAATATAGGAAGAAATGTCACCCATAAACTTGTTGAAGGTATTGCTGTGTAGATTTAATTGATAAGTTTTTGTTTTTATTTTCATCTGAACAGTGTCCATTCCCTCTGCAGCAGAAGTAGTTTGTTTGCCTCATCCAATCGCACAAGAAACAATGTCCCCTACCATTACCATCGAGCAAGAGGAACCTCTGCCTCCCACTTCCATTGCACAAGAGACGATTATCATTGAATCCGAAGCCACAGAGAACCAATCCGAATCCGATCACGCTGCCATCGCTATAATGAGCCCCTCTCAGAGCTACACAGAAGAAGCAGAGACTTTAGCCGTCACTGAGGAGTTTGCGACAATAGAAGAAGCAGAGGACGGATTACAACATGAGGAGACTCTCTGCGAAGAGAAAGACTCGGGTATATGTGAAGTCCAGCAGATCTATCTCACCGCCGACGGCTCTACGGTAGTGGTGTCAGAGTTTGATAATGAAGGAGAGGAAGTGCAGTTTCTCGAGCAATCAGAAATGGTGGAAACGCCTGGTGTGCGGCAGGTCAGTTTAGAGCAGTGGATATCAGAGTTGACTGGAAAGGGCGTCTCACTGCCTGTTTTGCCTCCGACTCCTGTTGAGATCGTGAGGGAGGAGACCATCTTCGTTCCTGTCATAGAAAGACCGCCATCTGTAAAGTCCATCATACACAGAAAAAGCAGTCCACCTAGAGCTGCGGTATCCAAAAAGTCAGCATCAGCCTCTCCTGAATCCCAAACAACACAGGATGAGAAAAGACACGCTTGTCCAGAGTGTCACAAAGAGTTTCGCTTCGAGTGCCTGCTCAGGAATCACATGCGCACACACACTGGCGAACGCCCGTTCCAGTGTTCGGACTGTGGAAAAAGCTTCAGGTGTCTGAGTTTCTTGACCAATCACATCAAAACACACTCGCTCGCCAGACCGTTCAAATGCTCGCAATGCATCAAGACTTTCCGCAAGAAAGCCGACCTCATCAAGCACATCCGTGTGCACACTGGCGAAAAACCATACAAGTGCACAATCTGCGGCAAGAGTTTCTCGCAAGGCTCCTATTTGAAGATCCACCGCGAATGCCACACCTCAGAAAACCTCCACCAGTGTCCTCACTGCGACAAGAGTTTCCCCACAGCCTTTAAGCTGTCAATACACGTCCGCTACCATTCCATGGAACGATCGTACAAGTGCAGCCAGTGTGGGAAGAGTTTCATCTACGCCAGCCTGCTCAGAAGACACAAAGGCTACCATGCAGGCGAGCGCCAGTATCTGTGCTCCATCTGCGGCAAGTCTTTCGTCTACATGTTCGACTTGAAAAAGCACCAGCGCAATCATGAAAGACCCAGACTTAAGATCCCGTGCACCCTTTGCCACAAGACGTTCGCTGGACCAGAGATGCTGAGATGCCACCTGCGTATACACACCGGAGAGCGGCCATTCCGTTGTAAAATATGCGGAAAGGCTTTTTCTCAGATTGGGAATATGAAGAGACATGAGCGCGTGCACACTGGCGAAAGACCGTTTACCTGTGAAAGATGCGGAAAGACTTATAAGCACTCGTCACATCTTAAGAACCACATGCTGAGCCATACAGGTGAGCGGCCGTGGCAGTGCTCCCACTGCGGAAAGAGCTTCAAGTTTGCCGGACCGCTGAAGAAGCATGAGAGGACGCATCTTGGGGAACGAGGGAATCGCAGAAGAAGCTACGACCAAACTCGGGGCCGTGCGAAGCCAGATCCCAAAAGCCCTTAACTGAACATCTGTATCTGGCTAATTAAAGTGACTAGTTAATCATGTAACTCATGGGTCTCAAACTCAATTCCTGGAGGGCCGCAGCTCTGCACAGTTTTCCTCCAAGCCTATCAAACACAGCTAATCAAGAGTTATGAACACCTTGATTAATTGGATCAGCTTTGTTTGATCAGGGTTGGTGTAGAGCTGCAACTCTCCAGGCCGTCGCGTTTGATACCTATGGTGTAACTAATCACTACTTTAAAACAGGGGTGTCCAAACTTGGTCCTGGAGGGCCGGTGTCCTGCATATTTTACTTCCAACCCCAATTAAACACACCTGAACCAGATAATCAAGCTCTTTCTAGGTATACTAGAAACTTCCAGCCAGGTGTGTTGAAGGAAGTTGGAGCTAAACTATGCAGGACACTGGCCCTCCAGGACCGAGTTTGGACAACCCTGCTTTAAAAGGAAACATGTTTTTTCAAACCATGCTTGTTTAGGCAAGATACCTTTGTACTTTACATAGTTGATGACATTTATGTTGATAACACTTAAAGGGATGATTCTATCAAAAAATTAAAATTTGCTGCTTATTTACTCTCTCTCAGGGCTCCAAATGTATTGTTGGTTGTATTTTTTTTCTATCTTTAGCATAACATTAGAAACTGTGGCCCTTGGTGATCTATAAAATAGTCAACTAGTACTTTGATGGTCACTCAAAAAAAAAGAGATGAAATAAATACCCCGTGGGTCCTGTCGAAGTACAAAGAGGCAAGATAGATGGTTGATGAGGCAGTTGAATCAAGGTCATGCTGAATTCACGGGTTCACACTCACAGATATTTGACTGAATAGAATATGCGTATTTGGCGTGCTATGCAGGGAGAGGGCTCTGAGCTCGGGAAGACACCCTAACTCGTGTTGTTCCCTCATCAGGATAGAGCGAGATAAGGTCCGAGCCCAGTGTCTAGCCTGGCTCCAGAATGCTCCCCCCTCAGATTTAAATGGGTATCGGGTTTAATAGTGTGAAGTTGGGGTGGTGGAGGGACGCTGAAGTCGACAGAAAACAGAGGTATGACGTGTTTGACTGTTTATAGGGGTTTGGTCATGAGCTGATTGGATAATAGAATAATTGTCTGTGATGAATTAGCCTGGTCAAAGACTGATCGTGCTCCTCCCGAAATTTGTTTGTAAAGCATTACTTTTAGCATTCAGTTACTTGTAGAATATTCAGTATTAAAGTTTTTTTTTCCAGCATGAATTTATTTTTACTCTTTTAAATCAACTCTAGCTGTTGATTTCTAAATCACCAAGGACCAGTTTCAGCTCAAATATTCTTCAATGTTATACTAAAGTGAAAATGTTCATCTACATTTTGAACAGCCTGAGGGTTAGTAAGTTAATGGCAGATTTAAATATTTAGGTGAACTATCCCTTCAAGTCCAGAAAGCCTGTTGTCATAATCATTACGTTTTTTTTTTTCAATCATGCTGGACAAAGAAATAGAAATAAATAATCTGTTTATTGCACAGTAAAATTCCTAAACAACGAAGTGTTGGATTTAAACCATTGTTAATGTTTGTCTTGAAGCAGTATTTGTCTAGCAAAACTGTAATACTGTTCACTTTCCCATCATTGAGCAGAATGCATTGTATTGTTATATACAATTGGCTCATGCCAGTACACATTAGATATACTCTTAAAAAGAGATGGAGATGTGATCAATGAGCTTTGGCATTATCCTGTGTAACAGTGACGTAGCATTTGTATAATGTATATATTAAAATTTGTAACATCTAGCAAACATACTTTAAAAGATGATTCTTTCCTACCAAATGGTATTTCTTCAGTGTTTTATGATGCAAATATACAGTATAGGACTTTTTATGATCGGTTATGCACTTAGTTGACAGAAAAGCTCTGCAACAGGAGGAAAAAGATTGAAGATTTGGTCTAGTTATTTCATTATGATTCAAAATATGAAACTAATGAAATAATCCTGCTTTAAATTCAAACGCAAATCTTTTAATTCCTCAAATCAGATCTTGTGCATTATGGATGCATTAAAAATCTGAACTAAAAGAATGGCAAAACATTCAGTAAAATGACTAGTAGGCAGCTATTTACTTAAAATTTCAGTGTTTTTCCCCAGCAAGAACTTCTTTGTTTAAATAATAGATGTCTTAACTAGTACCAGGCGAAATTTGGGCTGTCAGTGAATATCTAATAGACATCTACCAATAGTGCAAAAGACAGACTTCACATGTTATCATTCATTCCTGTTTACTCTAGTTTTGAACTATTGTCTATTAGATTTTCACTGACAGCCCAAATTTAGCCTCGTTTTAGCCATGACGTCTATTTTTGGATGTCTATTGGACATCTTTTAAGCACTAAATTGCTAAGTGGGTTTGCAGTCTGTGAAATAATAGCTCCAAACAACTTTCCCTCATGTTAACCATGTTTTTGCTTACTTCACACTACACTAATGCTGCCGCTGAGTCTCTTTGTTACTCAGTGGGCGTAATGGCAGTCACTTCTATAGTAACATCCATGCATATCCTCTTTAGTTCTGCAGATCTCTAAATTTTACCATGTGACCCTCTGAGACCAAATGACAACAGCATCATTAAAAAAAAAAGTCCTTAATATGTAGAGCTATGCAGGATCGGTGTGCACATTTCTGTATGTCTGTTGACTGAGTGTGTTCTTACTCCGTTCTCCACAGTCCACATGTTAGATACACCTCAGTTTACACTGTCTCAATGGCTCAGATATCCAGAAGTATGTCTCGCTCGGATGCATTAGTTTAGCATCATCAGTCTGAAACAAAAAGCAACAATATTTGGCTTATTAACAAATGTTTTATCTAAATATCTATAGACCATTTTGAGCGATGTAAACAAAAACAATGGTCTTAATGTGTTTCCTGCTTTAAATGTTTAATTTCTATAGCTTCTGAGAATCCAAAAAGAGCCACATATTGATAAATAATGCTATGATAGCTGTTTTAACATTACGTTTTGATTAAGTTGCCTCTTGTTACAGTTATGAAATAGTTTGAAAACAAGCAGGAAATTTTCATGAGCCAATGACCTGACCACATTGAAATGGTCTATGTATATAAATATCTATATATATATATATATATATATATATATATATATATATATATATATATATATATATGTATATATATTTCTTGGCACAAAAGTAGTTTTGGATCTGGGTCAAAGATTGAAACATTTAAAGGTAATATTTAAATAATTAAAAATAATTCTTGTACATTTGAATGTTTCCTGTTTTTAGTTTCAAATATTTACGCAGATACATTTTTACCAAGCAGACATCCACCGTAAAACGTAATTTAGTGTCAGCTTACATGCAAAAAATCTGGCATTTTCAGAACAAAAATTATCTGCTAGCAAATTAAAACACTAATGCCCGATTCGCATGGAGCTTCAGCGTCAACGCTTGACAGAGGGTGTGTCTGAAGTTGGGGCTGAGGCTATCATCATAGCAGCATCAGCCAATGAAATTAGTCCGCAATCGGCTGCTCTATCTGAGCTGGAGTATTTGCATGAAGCGATCTGATTGGCTGACACTTGCAATGGCGCTTAAAAAGAAATTTCCAACGTCTGCAGTGAGCAATGCCAACAAATCCACAATTCAGATTGGAAAGCTTAACATCACCCATTCAAAGTGAAGGGGAATCGTTGGTGCTGACGCCCTGTGTAAATAGGATCACAGTGTAGCCCCTAAACTTGGGTACTGTATATACAGGAATCAGAGAGTAAAATTTAATACATTTTAACACTTTTTAAAGACTCTCCATACATTTTAAAACCTCATCACCATTTTAGGCTGCATTGGCAACATTTTACTTGCAGTAAATTTACTAAATACTTACTGTAAGAAACTAATCCTGAACTATTTTTCATATGCTGAATATAAATACTTATCCAGCAGCTGGCGCCTAATGGTGTTTCCTTGATTACTGCAGTCAACAAAGCAGCGTGATGTCCAATCTAGTGGTTGTTGCTAGATCAGATACGTTTGCGGCCGGAAGTTTACAAGAATTATTTCTATTATTTATAAAATTTCCCATTTATTGTGTTTTATTAATGTCTACTCCCACCCCAACCCTAAACCCAACTGTCACAGTAACGTAAAAACAGTGGTTGTACAGAGTATTTTTTATGTTATGTATTAAATTATCCAATTAATTGTATTTTTTAATGCCTACTCCAACCCTAAACCAGTCACAGAACTGTAAAATATATTACCTATTGTTATGCAGTGTCATAAAAAATGCTACTATATTAATGTGCATATCACACTTCCGGACAGCTGCGTATTTTTTTATTTTTTTATTTATTTGACATGGACATCACAATTACACTGGATAACCGAATGCATTTGTTTAAGTGTTTTAGCAAAACTTGCTAATTCCCAACACCTGTCCACAGCAGGCTTGACAAAATGGAAAAATAATAAATACATATACACAACACTATAATTATTTACATGAAATTACTAAAGGCAAAAGCAGGGTGTGATCTAGACTTTACCTAATCTAGCAAGGATTGATCGATTTCAACTACACAGCATCTCGATATTCATAGATTAAATTCAGGCAAGCTTTAGCAAACAACGATAGATTGTATAAACTAAAACAATGCAAAATGTAATGCCTTGTAAAAAAGCATTTAAGACTTGTTAATATTTTTAAGAGCCTTAAATTTCTCTAAATTACTTGATCAACTTTTAATACTGTTTAAGACCCTGCGGACACCCTGTAAAAACTCAATAAGTGTAATCTGAAATGATTATATTTTATTACTATCCTTTAAACCCTTCAATTTTGCCCATCTGTCGGCAAGATCACCTTTCTTTTATATATCTGAATAAGTGGATGTCAGAATAAGTATGTTATATTTTAAATCTTGTCTATGTCCCCTTTTGGTGTGGAAATTACATGTGCAAACAGTTAAGATTCACCTGAGCTGTGTGCTTTTGCAGACCTGCTTGGGTTTTTCCTCCAAACTGCCTTTGTCTCCTGCACTGTAGTTTCGGTATCATCTAGAGGGTATTTCTGAAATATTTTATTAAGCTGTTTGTAGAACTTCCACTCCACCTGCTCGCCTTCATTCCTATGGGATGAGGACAGCAAAAATTACAATTCATCCATAGTTTTAAACATTTAAATATTCCACTTTCATCATCAGTGATGTACTGTGTTTACCTGTAATTGTCAAGGTGTTGGCGGTAACTGGCCTTCAGTCTTTTGATCCTGGAGCGACACTGTTCATCAGTCCTGCTGTAGCCTTTCTCAGCCATAATCAACGCGATCTGCTGGAAAACTGGTTTACGTTTGACGCAGCCTTTCAGCCTCTCCTGTATCCCATCGCTGCCCCAAATGGATATTAGAGTGTGTGTCTCGCTGTCACCCCACGCCAGCTTCGGCCCGTCCGCGGTGAGAGGTTTGGAGAGAGCGAGGGAGTCTGAAAATGCAAATACATTTCACAAGAGTAAATGAGATGGGAAATGTAAGCTTTCTAAAGCTTCAAAATAAACCAATTGCTTTGCAAAATGATTCACTGTTTCAAGGCATTTAAACACCATATGCTAGGGACACCAGTCCAGTCAAAACTAGTGTACTCTAGGCTGTCAGAAAAATGAAATAAAAATAGTGTGACACTGATAAAGCAGGGAGTCCTTCCAAATAGCAGTTTTCAAGTCATCTGGTGAAATTGTATATACTATATATCGCATTATTTATCACACAAAAACTAAATATCACAATGTCCGATTTTTCCAACATCGTGCAGCCCTACTACAACCCCATAAAACTGATCCGAGATCCAGTAAATCCAGTGAAATGTATTAATGTGGACTTTGAGATATTATTACACTGATCACCCTCTAGTGGAGAACTACTGAATCTGCTAAATGCTTTGAAACTGTTTTAATGTAACAAAGCCCAGTTTACTGTGAAAGATTATGCACATTTTAGTTTGGTTACATTTACCCCAATTCTTTGTATAACGGGGTGACCGGTGCATTAACCCCCACAAACTGAGAGATGTGAACTAATGGCCTACTCACTATGCTATCCGAACCGTGCCCAGGCCCGTTTCCTGGATCATTTGAGAAGTGTGAGTGCTCAGAATCAAGCTCAGGCACGGTCTACTTGGGCTTTGGCGCGGTACGCTTGTGTTGTGTGTGACTGCAAAACGCGCCTAAGAGCGAAACTGAAAGCGAGATGTGACTTTTAAGGGACTGTTTCCTTTGTTTATTAATCATTCTTACTGTTCAGTAAACGCAAATTGTCGTAGTTTATTAAAAACACAAACGCCTCACCGCACGACAGCTGCGTATCTTCAGCAAGCCTCCTAATTCCTGCAGCACGAGGACTTTATGATTGTTTATGAGCGCTAAAAGTGGCTGATCTGTTCAGCGAAATATTTGACTGCGTATCACTGCATGTCAAACAATATAACTAAGGAAATCTCCACTGTGCTGAGCGAAAGCACTTACTGAACAGTGCAGCATCGATGACATGAAATGTAATGTGATTGCAGGCCGTTAGGGAAGACGGGAGGGGGGACAAGCGTGCTTTGGCCCGGTTCAAGGCAACTGTACATAGTGTGAGTACGCCCTAAATGACCCTTTTATCATGGGCGTGAGCCCTTTGAGTTCTCAATGGGTATAAGCCAAGCGACAGCTGAAAAATCTGATAAGAGGGTCCTGCTGAGCCTCGTAAACAAAGAATGGTTTGTTTGATGCTAATATAAAGTACTGTCTCACAGACAGTACTTTGGGTTAAGTTACTTGAAGACCGACGGGTTAACATCATTGCTGAGGAACTACTGTACTATTCAATAAAGTCTTCTCCTCGTAAGAACTTTGGTCAGTTTACTTATTTTATGTATTAGAGTAATCTAATTCATTGGTGAGCCTCCCAAGAACAGTTAAGCCAAATACAGCAAAATCTAACAATTGGAATGATGAGACTTTGTCAATTTAATGCATACTCTGAACCACTGATTCGAAACAAATGATTGGTAAAGGAACCAAAGCTTCAAGAAGCAATGCTTCGAAAGCTGCTATTACTAGTAAATGCATCATCAGAAAATAAATGACATTTTCAAAGGTCTCCAGATTAATGTAGAGTAGACAAATTCTATATTTCTCTATTGGATCTTAAAAGTAAAATAAAAAAATGAGTGTGGCTAGTTTTACAGACAGATACCTGAATCCGAATCAGTTATGGACTCCAGCTCACTCATCTCCTTGTCCTCAGACGTTCTGTCCTTTAAAAGAATCTTTTCCAGTTGATCATAAAATTTACACTCCTCCCTGCTGAAAAACACATGAATATATTATATATAATATCAGTTTCATACTAGACAACATATTGTATATGCATGCAATTAGAGTACACAATACTAGTCACATCTCGCTCACCCATCGTAGTAGAACTGGGACTTGAGTCTTTTGATACGCGAGTGGCACTGCACGCCCGTTCGGTTGAAGCCCAATGCAATCATTCTCTTTGAAATATATCTGTAGATGTGCCTGTTTTTAGGGCAGGACATCAGGCTGTGCTGCACACGGTCATCACCCCAGATCTCCAGCAGGGCAAGCGTCTCCTGGTCTGACCAGGTCATTTTCCTGCCCGATTCAGAAACGGCTACCATGGCGGTCGGCTGGTAATCTAAAAGGTTGACGAGTTTTGGGTTAGGGAAGAAACAAACATCAAAGCAATACATTACAATGGAAATCTATTGAAATACATTGAAATAAAGCCTGTTTATAGGATGATGGATGGATGGATGGATGGATGGATGGATGGATGGATGGATGGATGGATGGATGGATGGATGGAATCAAAAAGGACAGAAAAGCTGAATGGATGGGTAGATAAAAGAATGGCATGGTAAATGGATGGATAGATGGATGGATGGATGGATGGATGGATGGATGGATGGACAGACCAAAAAGGACAGAAAAGCTGAATGGATGGGTAGATAAAAGAATGGCATGGTAAATGGATGGATGGATGGATGGATAGATGTATGGATGGATGGATGGATGGACAGACCAAAATGGACAGAAAGGCTTAATGGGTGAGTAGATAAATAATTGACAGCAAAAAGATGGAAATGCAAAGGATGGTTGGATGAATAGGACTGGACATGATGAAGGCATACATGAATGGATGAATGGGAAAGGGCTGCTAGATGAGTTGATGGATTAATGGGATGGGACTGGAGGGATAGGATGGGAGAGAGGCAGTAAAATGGATTGAAGCGATGAAATAGGATGAAGTGGATCGAAAAGGATGGAACTTTGATTGTATGAGATGGATGGAATAAGAGATGGATGGGAAGGAAAGGGACGGAACACAAAGGCTGGATGATAGAGGGATAGATAAAAGCATGGAATAGGCTGGATGGATGTGAAAGGAAAAGAATGAGAGGGGATTGGATGGATGCATGGAATGGATGGACAAAAAGAAATAGATGGGAAAATAGACAACTGGATTGATGTCATGGAATGGGACAGGAAAAATGGATGGACAGATTGATGGATCAATGAATAAGTGGCAAAGGGATGGAAATTCAACGGATGGATGGATGGATGGATGGATGGATGAAATCAAAAAGGACAGAAAAGCTGAATGGATGGGTAGATGAAAGAATCTCATGGTAATTGGAAGGGAATGTAATGAATGGATAGATGGATGGATGATCGGTTGGATGGAGGGATGGATGGATAGATAGATGGACTAACCAAAAAAGACTAAGAGGCTGTATGGATGGATAAATGAATGAATTAATTAGTAAAGGGATGGGAATGTGATGGATGAATGGATGGATGGATGAATGGATGCATGGATTGAGAGCAAAAACCAGCACAAACCTGCATCCTGGTCATCTTCTTCAAAGACATCCATGGAAAAAGCCTCATCACCCAGAACTTGCTCCAGTTTATCATAGTACTTGCAATCTACATTCTCTCTGCCACATCTAGATGGGAACAATATGGAGGACATCAGTAAGACTCAGATGAATTTGCACTTTGGATTTAACCTTTCATCCATTTAAACAAATGATCATAACAACAATCTCACTTTTTTCTTTCGTAGCACTGCCGGAAATTCTTGCTCAGGTTCTTGATCTTCCATCTGCATTGCTCTGGTGTTTTGAAGAATCCCTGGCTGTTCAGTTTCTCTGCTATATCAGCAAACACGTGGCTGTTATGGACGGATTCTCTCAGGGCTTCCTGCACCTCATCATCTGCCCAAATGTCTATTAGAGCCACAGTTTCAGAGTCTGACCAGGATGATGTCTGCTCTGCACTGCTGCCCTGCGATTCTGTCAGAAGGAAAATTACAGTCTTATAAGCTTTGTCAAAAAAAGACAACAGGATATACAGTAAGTATGTTTATTAGAAATATACATTATGTAGAGTACCATGACATTCATTAAACAATTAGCAAAAGAAAAATAATAATGACAATAAATAAATAAATACAATAAACAACCCCCACTTCCATCCATACATGGTATAATTGTCATTATAATTCAGAATAGAATATTTAAACAAAAATAAACCTGCAACATATACACCACATATCCAAGGCACAATATAATATTTTTTAAGATATGTTATACATCAACATCCACACACTACAGCCAGAAAGAAATAAAAGTACCTGATGTGATGCAACTGTCGTCTTCATTCTCTCCTGACGCTTTGGAGGAAGCATTTCTTTGAAAAATATCTTCCATCAGATCATAAAACTTGAACTCTACTCGTTCAGCTTCAGGTGAACTGCACAGAAAATTAAACATGCACTAAAATCACGTGCACTTTTTTGAAAGACTTTCTTGCTGTGGGCATTCATGAATAAAATACAGTTGAAGTCAGAATTATTCGCCCTCCTGTGAATCGAATATTTCCCAAATGATGTTCAACAGAGCAAGGGATTTTTCACAGTATTTCCTATAATTTTCTTTCTTCTGGAGAAAGCCTTATTTGATTTATTTCAGCTAGAATAAAAGCAGTTTTAAAACAATTTTAGAGTCAATATTATTAGCCCTCTTAAGCAATATTTTTTTTTCTACTGACTATAAAACAAATCACTGTTATTCAATGACTTGCCTAATTACCCTAACTTGCCTAATTAACCTAGTTAAGCCTTTAAATGTCACTATAAGCTGAATCCTAGAATACTATAAGCTGAATACTGAATACTCCTAAAAATTTCTAGTCAAATATTATTTACTGTCATCATGGCAAAGATAAAATAAATCAGTTATTAGAAATAAATTATTAAGACTATTATGAATCCATTAAACAGAAACTGTGGAAAAACATACAGGATGGCTAATAATTCAGATTTCAATTGTATGAATGTGGCTGTCTTATTATTTGGAGCTTGAATACTGACCTGATGCTGTCCCTGCACTGCCGGTAGCTGATCTTGAGCCGCTTGATTCTGGTGTGGCATTGCTCAGCGGTGCGCAGGTATCCGTGTGTGTTCAGCTTCTCTGATATGTCAGAGTAGATGTGGCCATTGTGAGGGCAGCGCTGAAGGTTCTGCTGGACCTGCTCATTGCCCCATAACTGAAGGAGAATCAGCGTCTCGGCATCAGACCAGGCCACCTTCTTTCTATCATCCATACAGTTCATTGCTGTTTCTGTGTTGGGTGAGGATTGGAAAGTGAACTCAAGAACCAATACAGACATGTTATATGCTTAATGTATGAATGCAACGTTTGTCTTATTTATTTAATTTTTTTTTTTTGCATAATTGTATGCACTGGGATGTGTATTAAGTACAATATATCGTTCGAGCACCGATATCGCAATGTGTGTATTTGCAGTATTCACATTAGAATTTTTATTAAAGGTTAAAAGATAAAGATGTTATTTTTTATTATCTATGCAATAATGACCATGTTTTTTTTACATTTAATTGTGTAAATTCTGTACTTAAATACTGTTTGACTCCCCCAAAAAACATTTATTTAACTTGTATTTTTGTTCTGCCGTGTTTGCATGCTTTTAAATTGATTATATTTTAGATGTACTGCATAGAAGACTTCAGCATCCCAGTCGATCTAAACAAATTAAATCTTTCTAAGTAGAGATATTCAAATCATCTGGTAAAGTTATATTCATATTGCAATATATATATAGCAACAAAACAAAATATTGCAACGTAAGATTTTTCCAATATCATGCAACCTGATATTGTACATTTGTATAATGCATTGATTATACCGGTGTACAACATACATATGATATGCCTAGGTACAATATCCCTTGTTATTGTTTGTAATATATACAGACAAGCCTAAAATTATTCATACCACTGGGAAATTGTGTCTTAAAGTTTCTTTATTCCACCAGCAAATTTTTGGGATTTTTTTGGCCTGAAACGACACAGGCTGATGTTCAAGAGGCATTCAAACAAAAACCTTTAATTCAGGGGTAAAAGTCGTTTTTTTTTTTGTTTTTTTTCTTTATCTCCATTATTAAAATGCATAGATATTTTTTTTATTTAATATACAGCACGTAAATAAAAATACACACAAAAAAAAGCATGAATCCTCATTCATTTAGACTGAAATAGCAAGAGCAAATTAAGCAGAATATTGGCTCACAGAGGCTGCATTTATTTGATCGTAAATATAATAAAAACAGAAATATTGTGATTTCTTTATATATAATTTTATCACAAAGAAAGTAATTTATCCCTGTGATGGAATGCTGGATTTTCAGCATCCTTACTTCATATCATATGTTGATTTGGTGCTCAGAACTATTTATTATTATTACTGTTGACGTGTGTTGTAAACATTAAAATATGCAGTTTAAGTCAAAATTTATTAGCCCCCTTTGATTATTTTCTTTTTTAAATATTTCTCAAATGAAGTTTAACAGAGCAAAGACATTTTTACAGTGTCTGATAATGTTTTTTTCTTCAGAAGAAAGTCTTATTTGTTTTATTTCGGCTAGAATAAAAGCAATTTTTTATTTTTAAACACCAATTTAAGAACAAAATTATTAACCCCTTTAAGCTAACTTTTTTCACAGAACAAACCTTCGTTATACAATAACTTGCCTAATTTCCCTAACCTGCCTAGTTAACCTAATTAACCTAGTTAAGCCTTTAAATGTCACTTTAAGCTGCATAGAAGTGTCTTGAAAAATATCTAGTCAAATATTATTCACTGTCATCATGACAAAGATAAAATAAATCAAGTTATTAGAGATGAGTTATTATTATTAAAACTATTATGATTAGAAATGTGTCAAAAAATTTGCTCTCCGTTTGGGAAATGGGGAAAAAATAAAACGGGGAAGAATAATTCAGGGGGGCTAATAATTCTGACTTCAACGGTATATACGGTCACTTTTGATTTAACGTGTCCTTGCTCAATAAAATAATCTATTTGAAACAAACCTGACTCCAACACAAATATACACAATAATAGAAAGCAATCATTTAAACTAACCTATTTCTTGGTACTTGTACACCTGGTATTCGATATCAGCTGATTCCTCCTCTTTGATCTGCGATGAACATGGCTCTTCATTAGCCATAATTCTCTCCATCTGTTTATAGAATTTAAATTCTGCTGGCTCTTTGCCCTCAATACTGCAAAAAAATAAATAAATCAAGACAAAAAGACTTTCAGTTATAAAAAAATGCCCCATTTGTGCTACCTTGAGTACACCCCATTTAGAAAATGAATACTTCTATTATTTTTCAGTGAATTTAGGTCATATATGTTGGTGCATTTGAGCAAAACATATTTATTAATATATATTTTGATATATTTATTACAGTTATATTTTAATGACTGAACATCTTTAGGAATACAAAGATAATACATTTAAATGTATGCAAAATATTGAAAAAAAAATTACAAACTACAATAAAAACTTCTCTTAAATTTTGCTCTCTTTACTTTTATGTTTACTTTTTTCCTAATATATAATTTTGGGCCATCATAAGTTATTTTGTTAGATATGCTCTAGAATTGGCTTAAGTACTGACTAATCTAATGTATATGCACAAATATAATATTGTAAAGCTTCCTACAGAAAATATGAGTCTACATGAGAGATTTGTGAGGGGTGTTCTCATATATGCTGAGCACTGTGTGTTATATATGTTAAAACACTCACTTTTTACTCTCATAGGCCTGTTTAAAGCACAGCTTCAGTCTCTTCACTCGACTCTGACACTGCTCTGCTGTCCGGATGTAGCCATGAGTTGACATCTTTTTGGAGATCATGGCAAAGATGTGTCCGTTCTGGAGAACCCCTCTCAGCTCTCGCTGCGTTTTGTCCTCTCCCCAGATCCTGATGAGCGTTTGCGTCTCCAAGTCTGTCCAGGAGATATTCTTGGTGCCTGGAAAATTACAACTTGGTTAACAATATAGTGAACTGCACAATGGACAGTTGAAGTCAGAATTATTAGCCCCGCTGTATTTTTCCCTAATTTCTGTTTAATGAAGAGAAGATTTTTTTCAACACATTTCTAAACATAATAGTTTTATTAACTGATTTATTTTTATCTTTGCCATAATGATTTTCAAGAACTAGTATTCAGTTTAAAGTTAGTTATGGTTATTAGGCTTCTCATTATATAACGATGGTTTATTCTGTAGACATTATTAATAATATTAACCTTTTTATATTAAAAACTGCTTTGAAATATATCAAATAAGACTTTCTCCAAAAGAAAAAAATATTATAGGAAATACTGTGAAAAATTCCTTGCTCTGGTAAACATCAAGGAAAATATTTGAAGAAGAAAACTATATGCACAGGAGGGCTAATAATTTCCATTGTATTTTGTCCAATAGGTAAAGGGAATCTGAATACCATCTAGTCCAGCGTGACTAAGAGCTTCCCAGTCAGTTTCATCTTCTGCCTGCTGTCCCGAAGATTCTTCTGGAACGCTGACGTCATTATTACTGTCTTCCTGTTCTGCCGAATCTTTACCACAGAGAATTTTCTCCATAACATCATAGAACTTCCAATCCGCTCTCTCTCCTTTCAAACTGCACACAAACAGAAAGACATGCTCACAGTAAAGAAAATAAAGATAGATAAATCCGATACATATAAAAAGTTTAAAAATGGGGCAACATGGTGGCTCAGTGGTTAGCACTGTAGCCTCACAGCAAGAACGTCGCTGATTTGAGTCCCGGCTGGGCCAGTAGGCATTTCTGTGTGGAGTTTGCTTGTTATACTCGTGTTGGCGTGGGTTTCCTCCGAGTGCTTCGGTTTAAATAAACTCAATCGGCCGTCATGTATGAGTATGTGTGTGTGTGTAAATGAGTATGTATGTATGTGTGGTGACCCCTGATGAATAAAGGAACTAAGCTGAAGGAAAATTAAAGAGATTTTAAAAACATCTTAGAGAACAAATTCATTCATTTCATTTCATTTTTGTCATAGTTCCATATTGTCAGTGTTAAAAACAACTTTAGTAGAAAGCGTGATACTTTTTGGAAGGATCCTTTAATGAACAGCAAGTGCAAACCAACAAGTTGTTTTTATTTGATCATTTAATGCGTCCCTACTAAACAAAAGTTTCATCAAATTTATTTCCAAGTTTTATAATGGTAATGTACAGTGATTTTTAGTTATACTTTGCTTAATTGCAGTTTAATTGTAATAGTAAAAATTTCTAGTGTGTTTTTTAGTTTTCATTAGATTAGGTATCTTTGTTTTAGTTATTTTAATACAGCATGAGAGCTGCACAGTGGCGGAGGTCACTGGTTTGAGTCCCGGCTGGGCTAGTTGGCATTTCTGTGTGGATTTTGCATGTTCTCCCTATTTAAATATTGATTTTAGGAAATAAAACCAGATTAATCAGAAAAAAGTAGCAAAAGTGTTTAGTTTACATACCAAACTCAGAACATTTTAATGAATTTATTGATTTTTTATTGTCAGTGTTAAAAACAACTAAAAGTTTCGGTAACACTTTACAATAAGGTTCATTAGTTAATGCATTAACTAACATGAACTAATCATGAACAACACTCGTACAGCATTTATTAATCATAATTAAACATTTACTAAAGCATTATTAACATCCAAGTCCATGCTTGTTAACATTAGTTAATGCACCGTGAGTTAACATGAACTAACAATGAACTACTGTATTTTCATTAACTAACATTAACTAACATGAACAAATACAGCAGTAAATGCATTGCTCATTGTTTGTTCATGTTAGTAAATGCATTAATTACCATTAACTAATGAACCTTATTGTAAAGTGTGACCAAAGTTTCTTCAAATTTCCTTCCAAGTTTTAAAAATGTAATGTACAGATATATTTAGTTTTATTTGCTGTTTCTGTTTAATTGCAGTTACCGTTTTCAGAAAATGTCTTGTGTTCCTTGTTTTTGCTATTTTAGTGAATCATTATAAAATAAAAAAAATGTTATCCAGACAACTACATGAAATACAATAAGTTTAAATTTTATTTTATATGAAGTTACAATTTCTACTTTTGGTTAGCTTTACGTTAGACTATAAATTCATTCATTCATTTTTCGTTTTAGCTCCTTTATTCATCAGGGGTTACCACAGCGGAATGAATCGTCAACTTATCCAGCATATGTTTTACACAGAGGATGCCCTTCCAGCTGCATCCCAGTACTGAGAAACATCCATACACACTCATTCACACACATACACTACAGACAATTTAATTTATTCAATTCACCTATAGCGCATGTGTTTGGATTGTGGTGGAAACTGAAGCACCCGGAGGAAACCCACGCAAACACAGAAAGAACATGCAAACTCCACACAGAAACGCCAACTGGCCCAGTCTGGGACTTGAACCAGCGACCTTCTTAGTAATTAGTGTCTAATTTGTTTGCATGGACTTCAATAGCACTTAGAAGTGAACTCACATGCTGTCATGGTACTGTCGAAAGCTCATTTTCAAGCGTTTTATCCTGGTGTGGCATTGCTCTGCTGTTCTGGTGAATCCTCTCTCAAACATCTTCTTAGAGATGAGGTTAAATATGTGGCGGTTGCGAGCGCAGTCCTTCAGGCTTCGCTGGACGCTGTCTTTGCCCCATATGTCAATAAGACCGAAGGTTTCTTCCTCGGTCCAAGGGACTTTTGAAGCATCAGAGCTCTGGTAGGAAGACTCTTCTGTGTAAATACAGCAGACACAATGCAAATCACTTGTAATTCATGAGGAAGATTATTATTAGTTAAAATAAGCCTGTTAAGTCAGTGTTTCTCAACCACGATTGCAAATTAGTTTTGTCTATTTAACTTCAATTGAGAATTCGTTTTTGTCGCATATGCTTAGTTAAAAATGAATAACAAATAAAAAAAAAAACACACAAGTCTGGATTCATTGAACTGACCTGTGTATGCACCCAAATGATTGATAAATGTGTATTCCCTGGACGTGTCTGCACTCTCATCTCTTTTCCTTTTCAATGATTTTCTGGTGTTTATTTTGCTCTGCGTCTGGTTGGGCTCTTCCCCAACACAGCCGTCATCATAGCCGTCCCTCGTTCCTGTGGATTTTGCCTCTGTGATTGGCCAGTTTTGATCATTGTCCTCTTCCTCCGTCTCAGTTTTTAATTTGATCTTTTTAATCGTCCAGCCATCAGACGAGGTTTTAGACGCCTGTTCATCGTCATTGTCTTGACCATTTAAATCGGACGGTTCTCCAGACTCGGTGTGATCGCTGGAAATGACGACTTGAACCAGCGGTGGGAGAGACTGGGATGAAAACGTGCAGTTGTTGCCCTCTGCAGTAGGAAAGGACAGAGAAACAAATTAAGAATCAAAGTAAAATCGTGAAAATCAATGTACATTATAAGTAAGCCCACACGAAACTGCGCACACAGATACCCACAGATTGTTAGCCCATCATTGAGTCTATTAAGTCTCATTTGATTTATTTACAATAAAGTTTGTCAAGTCGTTTAGTCAATATATTATATGAGAGACTTGCTTTGTTTACAGAATAAGTGGATGCAATTAGCTGCATTGTAAAAAGTAAATAAAAGTTTAAAAGGTCTCATTCTGCCATGGGCAGCTTTGTTTCATGTTTTCTGGGAATGTCTCCCAATCTACAATTTTTGGATTAACGTTTCCACCATCTTGTAGCAAATTTTGGAAATAACCATTGATCCTGAATCTTCCCTTTTCCTATTGAATGATGATTCTTCAGGAACCCTGACTTGGAATCAAAAACAAACTGTTTTCTCAGGATTAACAGCTGCAAAGAAAACAATCATCAGTGCCTGGTTCCCTCCTTATTTCCTGTCCTGGTTATAGGACTGGACTGCCTTAATTAACAGAGCAAAGATTTCAACAATCCTTCATTGGAACCAAATACAAGACAATTGGATCTCCATTATTAAAATGTAAGTGATTTAATTTAACAACGTAGGAGAAACAATTAAGATGTCTCCGGATATAGTTGACAACAAACTATCTTTTCTTTCTGTTTGATCTGTTTTACAATAATTTTGGTAGACACTTTTTTCATTTATGTACTTCTCTGACATCATGTCCATGGTTTTTTTCTCTTATATTTATATACAGGTTTCTGTATGCATATATGTATATATTCATACATGTGTGTTTGTTTGTGTACATATATAATTTGTCATTTTGGTTTCATATTGTTATCAACCATGCTATACATATTGAACCAATGTCAAGTCAATGTTGAGGAATTCTGCGATTACCATTGTTGATAACCATGTTTATTAAAAACACAAAGTTTAAGTAAAAAAAAAAGGTATCATTCTTTATTTCATTTATGAAGTTCTTAATTGCGATTCTCCCAAAATTATTCAACATAAATCAGCAGATTTGTTTTACAAAATCCTGAGCATAAATGTCCACAGATTGTGTCTGGCCCTAAGTATAAGTAAGAAACATAAACTAAGGTGATTGTCAACAAAAAACTTATATATTAAATATATATATATATTTAAGGGGATGCTGAAGCATGATGGTTTTTAATGCACTAAATTGTGAAATACAATATATTTGTAATATTTTTGTCGTTCAATTAAGTTTGGATGTTTTAAAGCAGTTCTGATGTAGAAGTTTTAATTGATATTTACATAATATAGGAACTTTTTTATACAAAAAATAAAAACAATACTATACTACCACAAAACCACAAAATAAAAGTTTGCATCCACATATTTGTGTGTACTGTACTTTATAATATATGCCTAAATATTTCCAAGTATAACAAAGTACATCGCAATATACGTATATTATGTAAACAAACTTTTATTTTGCATGCAATTACTCAGAACTACTCACTCTTTCACATAGATAAGGCATGTAAAGAATTACCACTGTCTTGAAGATTTCCTTTAGCTGTGTGGTGTTCAAGAAGACTCTTCATATCCTTTGGGACTGAAACTGAATCGATGCAATCATCCAGAAGAGACGGGCATGTCCTGAGCCAAGAGACTGTCTGAGGAACAAAACCAGACCAATGGTTACACAAATAATACTGCAAAAATGTCCCGCTTCTTCACTAAAACTGGTGTTTTGACGTACCTCTGAAAGATCTGGGACAGACACCATGCGATCCAACTTCAGGAGGAAATCTTCCATCAGTGCGTGCAGGTTTTTGTCAAACTTGGGTCCATATTCCTCCGGGAAAATATTCTAAATGGCATAGAAAGGGGGAGTAAGTGAATTATTTTAAACATGCATGAATAAAAGCAGCTAAATTAAGTGCTGTTGAGTAGGAATACATAAGATTTTTCATCTACAATAAAAAAGTAATTTCATGTAAGCTTTATTATCGATATACAAGCTGAATTTATCAAGTATGTCACTCACGTTGCAAAAAAACAACAACAAAAACATAAATTGATATGTTAAAAGTACATAATTAATGCAAAAGCCATAACTGAATTAATGAAAGCAAAAAAAAAATGTGTGAGTCACGTTATCCTTATAAGATATTATATCATACATGCAAGATTGCACATTTTAACTCAAGCATACTTTGCTGTCTTAAATATCAACACGTGGGCATAATCACAAATGTGAAGTTTAAGTTCAACAAACAATAAGATAATATTGAGTTTTAGGGAGTTACCAATGAAAACTTTTTCAAACCAAACCAGAAAAGAGCATTTGCACAACCTCTTAGCAACACTGCTGTTTTTCCTGAATTACCTTTTATTATTAACATTGTGTCAGTGATTGAATTTGAATTTGAATTTATTGAATGGGATAGCCCCTTGAGATTAATCATCTCATTTTCGAGGGGGTCGAGGAGGTTTTGATTCATTCATACAATCAAAAAACTAAGTTTGAATCCCTCAATTCAGCAGATATCTTTTCAATATATCAATAAAAAATCCATGCAAATAAATTTGATATTACACGCCCCTAGTTTGTGAGAATGTATGTGTTTCCAACCTGGAAGTAATGCTCCTTCTCTTTGGGATTGCTGATGAGGGTTCGGACGAGGTCCAAAAAACATGCCTCAGATTCCTCCATGTCTTCATCAGCAAACTGCAGTGTAAAACAGCAAACATCTATACACTTTATCATTTTAAACAGCCACTGACCTCAATAGTATTTGTTTTTTTTCTACTAAGGATGTCAAAGGTTACTGGTTTCAAACATTCTTTAAAGTATCTTCTTTTGTGTTCAACAAAACAAACAAAATCAAAGTGGTTTTGAGCAAGTCAAGGGTGAGTAAATGGAAACAGAATACAACTCTTTAACCTTAGCACACACGTTCAGGCATATGACAATATACATCATTTAGACAAATTAAAAGTCACAGTACATCATTTATTGTAATACTTTTTCATAACTTATAAGACCTGCATAACAGCATCGTGAGACAGTGAGTAATTTTGAAAGTAATGTTTATGTTTTGCATTTTATTTAGTGATATTTATATTTATATGTTAGACCGGTAATCATTAGCTTTTGAAAAGCTTTTTTTTTTTTTATAATTATTTTTTAGGGGTTTACACCTTTGATAGGACAGTAGAGAATTGACAGGAAAGCATGGGGAGCAGAGAGAGGGGAAGGATCGGCATAGGACCGCAAGGCGGAATCCAACTCTGATCCCCAGCTCAGATATATTTTATTAACATTTATTTATTTTATTTATTTATTTTATTATTAACATTTATTTTTATTATTTTTATTTTATCGTTACAAAGATAAAAAAAAAATTACTCTTATTCTGATATTGGCCAGCCTGACAACCACTAAATGCTTTACTTTTACTGTGAAATATGTACAAACTTAGTACAAACGTATACATCTCACAGCAATTTTCAAAAAATAAAACAAAATAAAAATGAGAGAAGTATATTAAACGTATACAAACAAAGCATAAACAGTTGCCAAGAGTAAATAAATTAATAGATAAAATAGTAATATTAAAAAAAACAATTAATTAACCAAATGCATAATGCTTTTTTTTTTTTGCATGTTTTTTTTAGCATTTCTGTTTCTGACGTCTCACAGTGTAGTACAATTGTTTAATGTCTTTTATAAAAATGCTTGCTATTTGGTTTAGCTTTAGCCCATTTACTTAAATGAATATGATATTTTCTTATAAGATTACTCTTTTCACAAGACTATTATGATGCATTTAATGGTCATCAGCATCTTAAATACTTGAAAGGTTTTTTTTTTGTTTATGTATGAGCATGAGTATTTATGATTGTAGCCAGCAGGCACAAGACGTCAACATGACATCGGATTAACATTGTCGGGGGACGTTGCATTTTGCAAATGAAAATCGGGTTGATGTCAGAACCCAACGTCAGGCTGACGTCAATGTCCAATGTCCAACCTAAAATCAACCAAATATCAACTTTTAATGATGTTACAGCTTGACGCTGTGTGGACGTTACCACTGTGACGTCTATCAGATGTTAGATTTTGGTTGCCATTCCTAAAGAATAAATGTCAGTTTTTGACGTCAATATGACGTTTGTTTAAGATGTTGGCGCGACGTTGGATTTTGGTCACTTTCTAACACAACCTAAAATCCACCAAATATGAACATCATTTGTCATCATTACTGGACGCTAGTTAGACACTGAATTTTGGTCACCTGATGTCATGACCGCAAGCTAACCAAATACTAACGTCTTATGACATTGTGTGCCTGCTGGGTATTATATCATCTGTGCATCAAATTACAAAAAACAAAGAATCAATTAAGCGAGGTGTTTCTAATGCAGCCTCTATGGGGTGCAGGACAGTAAATCTGACATTATTCTCTCCTGCCGTTGGCTGTTATATGGAGCTTAGGGTTTTTATAGTGGCTGCCGTAATCTTACACAATGTTTTTCCTTCTTCTGAAAGTCTTGATAACACCATCATGGAGTTTTTCCTTTCTTATTTCAGCTAATAGGATTGTAAAATAAATATTTGTTGTACTCCCCCATTCAAAGCACACTAAGTTAACCCAACTATGATGACTTCCACTACTGAGAAACCGGGAAATGTGAATAGGGTCTAGGCATGGGCCCGTATAAATTTCTGACAGTGTGATAACCTTGGATAAAAATACCATGATTTCACAGTGTTGTGATTACTGCTCTAAAAAGGTTTTTTAAATGTCTGGGTAAAACAAATAAACAAAACAAAAAACACTTCCTCCTATTGAACAGTTTATTTTATTTTAAGAAACATGTACAGGGCTCAACAATAAGGACTGCCCGGTGGCCCAGGGCCAGCGTGAGAGACGCTTGGGACAGTAGACAGGATCATTACTGGCCCGATTGGGACAGTGCTGCCTTGTCACTAACATTTAATTTGTCTGCGACTATTTGTCAATTGCGTGCATTTTAAGTTTGTGCTTTTAAGTCTTTAAACACCACCTTGTCTGTGATGTCGTAAATGCCATATTGCTTTAAGGTTCCTCTTATCTGATTTGATGTTTTGGGCATGCAATTTTTGTCCATAACCTGGTAACAACCAGTACAGAGAAGAAACAGCAACATGGCGGCAGCATCAAAATATAAGGCTAAAAGAAAATGTCTGTTTCTAATGTCTTGGAAGCAGACATTTACATGTGAACAATGTGACAAAAAAATTAAGAGATGTTTTGCACAGTTTGCCGTCAGTTTGACAAGTCAGCCCACCTTTTGATAAATAATTTCGAACTGTAATAAAATACCTCCACATTTTCCATACTAGTCTTTTTGTTTGCATAACACTTTAATTATTTTTTTAAGTATTAAAATTGTAGATTCACAGACTTTATTTTCGACACATTATTTTAAATATGCTGCTAAAATATAGCTATTAACTTCCTTTTTTTTTTTTGGTGGGCCCAGTAAAAATTTTGGCAGGGCAAGTAAAAATCTGAACCACTGGCCCGATCAGACTAGTACAAAAAATCCTTAGTGTTGAACCCTGATGTATAATATTTTGCAACAGTAAACGTGTCAGGCTTAATAGTTATTATTGATTTCTGCTCTCTTCATTTGTTTCAAAAGCACAGATTCATTTACAACACATACAAAAACTTTACATATTCCCTGGGAACGGCATAACAGAACACTTTAGCAGAATTAAAACATTGACTTTTCCAAACCGCAGTAAACCTTGAAACCGGTTATCGTCCCATGCCTAAAAGGGTCTATAATATTAGTAGTATATTAAAAGAAGTACTTTTTAAATCAATTCACCACTAAATGAGTTCCTAAGCATGTTTTTTTTTACCTCACTGACCTCTTTGTTGACTCGAGGACGGCATAATCGTTTCAGGTGGGGCTGAATCTCTTTCAGACTACCCTGATGTTTACCCCGACAGAGCTCCAGAAGATGCTGCGCAAAGTAAGAGATCAAATCAACGTCCTGTTTTAAAACTTGAAAATCCAGTTTCTTGAAAAGCCAGATCTGTTTTTGTGGACATTTCCTACCCTTGCTCGTAAGCCAAGTATCAGCTGGGCGCTTTGGTGTTGATTCAGAAGCTCTGGAATGGTCTCTGTTACTAGACTCACAAACTCCTCCAGCATCCCATAATGCTTCACCTGTCTGCGTTCAGTCACCTGCCACATGGCCGCGGACAGTAACCTCAACGGAGGAACCGTGAAGCTCATCAGTGACAGTGGGTCTGGTATGAAAACAAGACCATTAGAAAACACATGATTCATTTACGTAGAACAAATAACAAACAAATAAAAGCACTAAAAGCATGTAAAGCTCTGAAAGCAACAACATTTGAAGAATTCAGATGCAAAAAAACTTTAAGCGCCATCTGAAATAATGAACTTTTTTCTCAGACTGCTGTGTGCATTTTCAATCGATTCACTTTTATAGCAAAGAATAGGTTCAATTTTCATTGACTTTAATGTAAAACAACTGAAAATAAACATAGGAGACTAAGATGCTTATTTTAGAAGACAATTACAGAGGTTTTTGCACCTGAACTCTTCATTTATGTAAATATTTATTTATTTACTTCTCTCAGCAGCTAAAGTTAAATTAATTGAATATGTAACTCCTCTTGTTCTTAAGACCTTGAATGAATGAAGTATAAATAAATTAATAAATAAAGTTATGTATAAAAAATAAAAACACGTGATAAATCTTTTAAAACAAGCAAGAAAAACCCTATAAACATGATGCTCTGACAGCAATTCAGTTTAAGTGAATATCTATTTATGTACTTTTTCTCAGCAGCTAAAGTTGTATTATTTGAATATGCAACATCTTTTGTTCTGGAGATATTGAATAAATAAGGATATAAATGAAAGTCATGTTTACAGAAATTGAAAACACATGACAAATATTTTAAAACAAGCAAGAAAAACACTAAAAGCATTTAATGATTTAAAAGCATTTCAATTTATCCAAATATCTTTTTTTATATATATATATATATTTCTTCTCAGTCAAAGATGAAGTGTCTGAATATGTTACTAGCCTCGAGCCTCAGCTGGGTCAGTTGGCATTTCTGTGTGGAGTTTGCAAATTCTCCCCGTGTTCGCATGGGGTTTCCTCCGGGTGCTCCGGTTTCCCCCACAATTCTAAAAAGATGTGTGAATTGAGAAGGCTAAATTATAAGTAGTGTATGTTTGTGGATGGGTGTTTCCCAGTGATGGGTTCCAGCTAAAAGCGCATCCGCTGTGTAAAACATATGCTGGATAAGTTGGTGGTTCATTCTGCTGTGGTGACCCCAGGTTAATAAAGGGACTGAGCCAAAAAGAAAATGAATGAATGAATGAATAAATGTAAGTTAATACATTTTGTGGCACTGAATTAATAAAGTATGTTGATGTTTTTTTTGTGTTTAGAAAACACTTGTATGGATGTTTAATAACGTTAATAATAATCTTCATGCATATGTGGACATTGATATTCATGTGATTTTACCTCATAGACTGGATTAAAATAGCCTTAAAATATTATAATTACATTGCTGTTCTTAAAAAAAACTAACATATATTGCGTGATATAAATATCGACAAGATATCGATACATATGACGCATTATCGTTTTAAAAATCATACGTGACTTACATTATTACAATTCTTACACTTTAAAATAAAGCTTTGTGGTGATTTATTTTACCAGGAGGAGGAAAGAAACGAACAGGGAAATGAATTTACTTACCTTCGATTTTGTTCGTCCACAGCGCTTCCATTGTTTACAACTTCAATCAAGTTTAAACAAACTCTAAATGAATATGTTCAGCAGTCGTGAGACATATTTCAGAAGACACGCGCTATGAGGAGAAATACTTTTTCATTTCGACGCGTGTCCACCTGTCCTTTTCGCTGGTTTCAAAACACAGGACTGAGCGACACAGATTCCGGTCTAATCCGCTTTGGTCTGGTCTACAGTGTAATTCTAGTTCTCCCTCTGGTGGTGCAAAACCACATTATGCTAGTTTTGCGAGACCATCTCTCAACTCCAGCTCTCAAACCACTTATCCTATCATAGCTGTTTTGAACGCCTTTTACAGTTAATGTTGTTCAGTCTAGACCAGTTTAGGACGCGGGGTTTTAACACATTGTGGATTTACGTTCATATTACTAAAGAATATATCAAATTATGGCGACTTTTATTATGAAGCATGTGTCGGTGGATTTAGCTAATGAATATTTAATTTGCTGATGCCAACGTTGCTTGGGTAACCTTCCTGAAGTTTCGATCACGTGCTTTATTCATATTCATAAGCCACCACACCAACCTCTATTATTGGCGGACGTCGCGTTACGTCATTGATATTCATGAGGCAAATCTTCGCCATAATATCAAGATAATTCCGCCGTCTGCCATTTAAATCACTGTTCTTTAACTGTCTAATGATTATTTTAATACTATTTAGATGACAATAATGCTACTTGAATAGGTTGGACAACAATATAGATGCTTGTACGTTTGATTATTCTCTAATGTAATAGAGAATAATGAAATAGAGTAACGTTAAAGTATATGATAGTTTATATTGAAGTACTCTAATGACTGTAATATTGCATATTATACATCATCCTGTGACTCACTAAATACTTTGTACTGTAGTAAATATATACTGTTCTATTGTTGTAAATGCTGTTTTGCTATTTGTAATATTTTATGCATCTTAAATGTATATATGTATGTAATACTATGTATGTATGTATGTATGTATGTATATATATATATATATATATATATATATATATCCTTGTGTTTATATTTGTATTCACTTTGTATTTATTTATTATAATATATGTTTATTAAATATTTCTATATTATGTTTATTTTATTAATATATTTAATAATTTTTATTTTTAAGAGTTCACACTTAGCTGATGATTGATTATAAAGCTTGGCATGCTGTCCCGAAAGAGGGCCCTGAGCTCATAAGGTCACCGAGCCTGGGACTCCCTCCCGTTTGCAGGGCGAGAGGGGAGTTTGAGCTCAGGTAGATCTTGAGAACTGCCCTGCTGTAGTAGCTAATGAACATATAGTGATTGCTAGGAGCATGTCTATGGTGCCGATTTGGATTAGTCAATTAACTTAAGTTGCATGTTTTTGGATGGTGGGAGGAAACCGGGGAACCCACGTGAGCACGGGGAGAGCATGTAAACTCAGCACTGAAACATCAGCTGGCTTGGTAAGGACTAGAACCTTTGACGTTCTTGCTGTGAGGCAACACTGCTAACCACTGGGCCACAGTGCCACCCATCTAGGAAAGGAGGAGGAGTAGGGGTGGAAGGGCTGGATTCTTTATAATGAAGATGGCTGTTACATGGAGCTTAGGGTATTTATAGTGGCTTAGAAACCGTCTGATTGGTGAATCATAGATTGCATGAAGAGGGATCGGCTGCAAGCAATCATAAGCACATGATCCTCTCGAAATTAGTTAATAAATAAACTTCACTATACACATTTTAAATATATTAAAAAGCAATAGCAATTTCAGATGCTATAGTAACATTTTTAACTAATGACTATATATTTTATAAACTATATATTTTCTAAACTAAATTCTAACACATGAACAGTTAATGCATTCAATTCATACATGAAAACATACATACACATTTTATATGATTAAATGTTCTAATTTTAATATAAATATAAAATAAAAATACAGACAAATTCCTTTTTTTTTATAAACTACTTTATTTCAAAACATGAAAAAACATCTACAGACAGAACAAAACAAAAGAAAAACATCACAGAAGCAAAAATCACAGATCTTTTGTATCCAGTTTGCGAAAAAAGTAACATTTAACTTCCAATAACTTCAGAGAAATCAGAGTACTGTCAAATCCAAACGGGTGAAATAGCACCAAAGACAAAATCCAAAGCACATCATAGAGGTTTGCAGGTGGAGATCTCCTATAAGGTGGAGATCTCCTATAAGTCATTAAGTGATAATAACTCTAAATCACAGCACTGGATGATGTTTATTACAGTAGTCTGGCAGGGTCAGTCATTCACATAACAGTCTGAGGAGTTCACAAATGAGCGTCTGCATTCATGAAGATTAATCTTTCATATTTTAATGTCGAATGTTTAGCAGACGGAGCATATGGTGTTAAAGAATTAGATGATCCACCATGATCCCCTTCAATATGCACCAATCAGATACCTACATTAGTACTTGTATTTGATTTTAGAAGAGTAATGACTAATAGAGTTCAATTTTCTGTGTGTGTGTTTTTGTGTGTGTGTGTGTGTGTGTGTGTGTGTGTGTGTGTGTGTGTGTGTGTGTGTGTCTGTGTGTCTATGCATGAAGTAAAATGTGATCCAGGGACTCTTTTAAAGGTACTGAATATTCGTGGGCCTTTTATTTTCTTGTAAAATACCTATTTTTTGTAATTTTACAAAAAAAAATGAGACAAGAGCCTGCATTTATGAAGATTTATTACATATTTTTAATGTTTAGCATAGTGTGCATATGGTATAAAACGATTTATCAATCCACCGTGATCCTCTTCAATGTGTCTGCACCAATCAGATACCTACATTAGTACTTGTGTTTGCTTTTATAAGAAAGGAAATGCAAATCTAAGACTAGCAGAGCTCGATATTTATGTGTGTGTGTGTGTGTCTATATATATGTAAGAAGTGAACCAGGGACTCTTTTAAAGGAACTAAATATATTCATAGCCCTGACAACAAAAACCCTGACCTACACTGCCAAAAACAAGGTAATAGGACAGTGATCACTTCCCATGGCTGTGTTTCGGATCTTGCTGTCGCACAAACCCGGCAGCAAAGCAGACGACAGCACAAAGTAGTCCAAACGCCAACCCACGTTTTTGGAGCGAGCGTTCATCATGTAGGTCCAGAAGGTGTAGGCGTAGGCCTGATCTGGATAGAGCTCCCGAAAACTATCAGTAAAGCCGGCCTCCAGGAGCTGTGTGAAGCCCTCCCGTTCCTCAGGGGTGAAGCCCGCATTCTTGCGGTTTCCCTTGGGGTTTTTCAGATCGATCTCCTGGTGGGCCACGTTCAGATCTCCACACAGCACCAGGGGTTTGCGCGCGTCTAAACCGCACAGGTAGGCTCGGAAATCCACATCCCAAGTCTTGCGGTAGTCAAGCCGCACTAAACCACGACTGGCATTAGGCACGTACGCCGTGACCAGGAAGAAATCAGGAAACTCGGCAGTGATGACCCGGCCCTCTTTATCGTGCTCCTCTTTACCTAGAAACGTACGGAGGTTTTTAAAGTAAATGATGACTGACGTTTTTAAGTTTTGGGTGAACTATCCCTTTAATGAAAGATAAGGCTGCTTGCTGTAAGTCAAGGGGACTTACAAACCTGCATAGTTTAGCTCCAACTTCCTTCACACACTTCCTAGTATACCTTGAAAATGCTTGGTTAGCTGGTCCTGGTGTGTTTAATTGGGGTTGGAACTAAAATATGCTGGACACCGGCCCTTCAGGACCGAGTTTAAGTGCATTATAACTCAGTTTGGAGAATACATAAGCATGCATGGTTACTCTTACCAATGCCATAGGTGACATTGAGTGGTTCGGTCTTGCAGAGCATGGCCACTCCACTGTAGCCCTCCTTATCCTCTGATCCTGCCCAGTATTTGTGTGGATACTCAGGCATGCCAGTGATGTCCGCCGGCAGAGCTTTCTCAGCACACTTGGTTTCCTGCAGACACAGGATGTCTGGATCCTCCTTCCGCACCCACTGCAAACACACAGCAACAGAGCAGTAGAAATCAGCCGCAGACATAGAGACACGGGCCTGTTTTATGGCTGTTCAGACGCATTTGAATGTTTACACTGTAAAAGAAATCTGATACAGATGTGCTGATATTCAATCCTCATGACAGTTATCATAGGCGCTAAGACAAATTCGAGTGCCTTCTAAGAACACTCAGACTTTCGTCTTCTTCAAGGGTTTTCAATAGAGCACCCAATGCTTGAAGACTTAAGGGGATAGTTCATCCAAAACTGAAAATTCTGTCATCATTCAGAAACCTGTTTGAGTGTCTTCCTTCTGTTGAACACAAAAGAAGATATTGCGTATAATGCTGAAAACCTGTAACCATTCACTTCCATAGTATTATTTCCTACCATGGAAGTCAATGGTTACATTCTTCAGAACATCTTCTTTGGTGTTCAACAGAAAAAAGAAACTCAAAAATATTTAGAACCACTGGAGGGAGAGTAAATACGGAGTACATTTTCATTTCTGGGTGAACTAGAACTTAAATAAACTATTTTCAAACAAACATTTTCACATGAATCTGGCCCCCAATATACCCCAGATATCATCATGGAAGGGTTCTGATTCTTTCTAGGTTTACTGTTCATTAATACTTTGCAGTAAAGCTCCATTTGTTAACATTAGTCAAACCACTTATTATCTATTATTTTATCTATAATACTTTATAAACGCTTTGGATTTATTTAGTTTGATGCATATATATATACACATACAGCTGAATTCAGAATTATTAGGCCCCCTGTTTATTTTTTCCCTAATTTCTGTTTAACAGAGAGCAGATTTTTACATACACATTTCTAAACATAATAGTTTTAATAAATCAATTCTAATAACTGATTTATTTTATCTTCATCATGATGACAGTAAATAATATTTGACTAGACCATCAAAAAATACAGCTTAAAAGGGCTAATAATTTTGTCCTGAAAATGGTGTTTAAATTAAATTAAAATTAAAAATTAAAAACCGCTATTATTCTAGCCGAATAAAAACAAGACTTTCTCCAGAAGAAAAAAAATTATTAGTCATACTGTAAAAATTTCCTTGCTCTATTAAACATCATTTGGTACATATTTGCAAAGAAAAAAAATTCAATGAGGGGCCAATAATTCAGACTTTAACTGTGTCTCTTGATATAGCTATATAGACATATATGTATGTATGTATGTATGTGTGTGTGTGTGTGTGTATGTATATATATATATGTATATATATATACATATATATATATGTATATATGTATATATATATATATATATATATATATATATACATATATATATATGTATATATATATATATATATATATATATATATATATATATATATATATATATATATATATATATATGTATATATATATATATATGTATATATATATATATATATATATATATATATATATATATATATATATATATATAACACCTGTTAAAATAATTCTTTTCTGAAGCTTAAATTAACATAGTTAAAATATATTGAAACTATATCGTAATAAAAGATGCATGACAAAATAAAAAAGGTGTCAAATCAAAATCTGAACAGAGAGATGTTGTTGGAACGGGTGATAATGTGTTTTGACTGACCACTAGTGTTTTGAACTAATCACATTAAAGAGATAATCCCCCCAAAACTGAAAGTTCTGTCATTATTTGTCATCCTCCACTTGTTCCATACATGCTTGAGTCTCTTTCTTCTGCTAAATACAAAAGATACTTCGAAAAAAAGCTTAAAACCCGTAACCATTGATTTCCATGTGTTTTTCATACTATAGAAGTCAGCGGTTACAGGTTTCACAGTTTCTTCAAACTATCTTCTTTTGTGTTCAACAGAAGAACGAAACTCATAAAGCTTTTAAACCACTCGAGGGAACAAAGTAAAACCTCATTTTTGGTTAAACTATCATATAGACTTGAACAAAAACAGTGGCACAGACTCTAAATAGAGCCTATTCAAATGAAAAGAGCTCACAATAATACACAACGAATGTGTTCTTACATCAAGTCCGTTCTTTTTGACCCACGCCCGCAGGCCGTCCACATTCCAGGAGGTGATCTTCATATTGGCTGCCCGGCCGTCCTTACTGGTCAGCTTTTCTGGAGGATCTTCATACAGAATGGGGGCCTCGGGCTCCTTCCCCTTTTTCTCTTTCTTTGCAGCTGCTGTGACAGAAATATTAAAGTTATCTGCAGTCTGTGAGGATGCAAACTCTTTTAATACATTGATTATTATTAATAATAACAATGCACTGTTACCAGTTCCATTGTCAGCCTCTCCATCAACACCTTCCTCGTTCTTCTTGGCTCTTTTGGGCATGTTTACAGTTGTTTTCAGGCCACACACACGAAAGAAACTGACAGCACACACACGTACACCTACAAGAGAGGACATGCGCAGTGGTTTGCGTGAATGGGCGATGCAACCCGTTTCATAACAGAGGTCATATAACTTATTTTGGTTTGCACATGTGATCAAAACACTTACATAAAGTGCGTGATCTGCATAAAGCAAAATGCATGTGCTTGCAGTATGCTGGAATAACGAGCGAGGATGAATTAGAGAAATGTGTGAGTTAGCCAGAAGTGCGGCCTGAATGAATGAAACAATGAAGCAGCACTGACTCGCACGCCTGGCTCTAATAAAGGACGTATTTACATATGTACAAGCTAGCGAGTCAGTAAATATACACATGCATTTCATCATACACAGACATATCTTTCTTACCCAACACTTTATTGTTTAGTTCAGATAATAGAGAAAGCTCAATCTGTGCAGAAGTGTGCACCACTCCGCACGGACGGGTAGATGAATGTGATTGTGCATGAGGAGCACGCTTGCTTCCACGCTTAGAGCCGTCCCAAATATTGCCTGACCGTAATACAAGTTTTAAAATAGTTTGTTTTGAAAACAAATTGTGTTTTTGTTTTATACTTGAGAAAAGTATGATTATATGTTCACTTTCAGTGTATTTATTTAATAGTAATACTTTATTTCTACATTTTGTCCCCATCACAGTTGTCCAGGCACTTTAAAAACGACATTGACCGTTGTTATGGTCCTGCTTTCAACGAGTGTGCGGTAAGTATGGAGGAGTTTTAGGAAATAAATGATTAAGAGATCAAATTAAGAGTATTAATACATTCATTATTATACTTAAACCAAACTACGACCATCCCGACTTTTGAAACTATATTACTGACGACCAGGCTCCTGTATTCTGATGTCTTAACAATCTCTTACAGTCATTTGGTAACGTTATAGGTTGAGTTTATACTCTACATCTACAGTATCTACCGTTACATATATATTATATAATCTACAAGAGTTATAGAGTTATGTTTATATCGACACAAATATTATTAAGTGCAGTCCCCGTCATTTAGCAAATGTTATTTCATGTGCTACTAAAGCATATCAATTGCAATGTTCCTTCAACATTCAGTGTAATATTGCTAATAATAGTTATGCTAACCTGACAAAGTTCAATAAAGAGTAAATCATCATACTAAATTTGATTAAAATTAAATGATTAAAAACAACTTGGGAACCAGTGGGAAAAACCTAGTAGCAGAACAGTGTTTCCCAACCTTGTTCCTGAAGGCACACCGACAGTACACTTTTTCAACCTTTTTGCTATTTAAACACACCTGAATCAACTCATCAGAACATAAGAGACCCCAAAACCTGAAGTTAACGGGTCAGATAAGGTAGACATCCAAAATATGTACTGTTGGTCTGCCTCTAGGAACAGGGTTGGGAAACTCTGGGATAGTGGCAAAGTATAAATTGTAAACATAATATATCTGTATATGAATATATACAAATTGTGGTCACACTTCACAATAAGCTTTTATTAATGTATTTAACATGAGCTAATAATAAACAATACAGCATTCATTAATCATAGTTCAACATTCACTAATGCATTGTTAACATCAAAACTCATGCTTGTTAACTTTAGTTAATGCACCCTGAGTTAACATGAACTAACAATGAACAACTATTTAATTAAGGTTAACATGAACAAGTACTGTAATAAATGTGTTGTAATTGCATTAACTTATACAAACTTATTGTAAAGTGTTACCCGAATTGTGTGTATGTATATATTTATATATATATATATATATATATATATATATATATATGAAGAAGTACTTTTCATGCTGATGTTAAGAGTTATCAAAAGCCTAAAGATGACTTTCATCAGATGATTCCCGTTTCTCTCTCTCAGCAGACACAATGACGATAGTGATTGGTTTTGAAGGCAGTGCTAATAAGATCGGCATTGGTATTATTAAAGATGGAGAAGTGCTGTCAAACCCAAGACGAACTTACATCACCCCACCTGGACAAGGTGAGAGCATCAGACCACACCTGTAAAATCATAAACAGTGGCATATTCACATACAAGTACCATCATGATACCATAACTCATTATACCTCCTCAGGGTTCCTACCGGGCGAAACTGCCAAACACCATCGCAGTGTGATCCTCACGGTCCTCCAGGAGGCTCTCGATGAAGCAGGCCTGAAAGCTGCAGATATTGATTGTGTCGCGTACACAAAAGGTGAATTATTATTTACTTACAAGTGTTTTTCCACAACTCATGGTGTCCGTGGGGTCTTAAATTTCAAAAACTAAATTTGAGGCCTTAAAAAGTCTTAAATGAACAGAATATAAATTGTGCTGTAGGTCTTAAATCATTTTAAATGGGTCTTAATTTTCCAATGCACAAAAAAGTTACCCAATCAGGCCAACATCCATACAATCACCAACAATCCATCTCAATGCATTTCAATTTTATTTATATATAACTATTGACAACTATTAAGATTAAAGTGGCTACAGTACAATATCAGTATCATGCATGTTCGTTATTACAATTTATTGAATATGTGCATCCGTCTAGCTCCACTTCTCAAATGTCTCCTGTTGTACAGGGCCTGGAATGGGGGCTCCGCTGGTGACAGTAGCCATTGTGGCCAGGACAGTCGCCCAACTGTGGGGCAAGCCGCTGTTGGGAGTCAACCACTGTATTGGGCACATAGAGATGGGCCGATTGATCACCAATGCCCAAAACCCCACTGTACTGTATGTGAGCGGAGGAAACACTCAGGTCAGTTTTTAAACTCAGAGAAGTCTGGGAATTGGGTGACGCAGTGGCACAGTAGGTAGTGCTGTCGCCTCACAGCAAGAAGGTCGCCGAGTCGTTGGTTCGATCCTCGGCGTTTCTGTGTGGAGTTTGCATGTTCTCCCTGCGTTCGCGAGGGTTTCCTCCGGGTGCTCCGAATTCCCCCACAAGTCCAAAGACATGCGGTACAGGTGAATTGGGTAAGCTAAATTGTCCGTAGTGTATGATTGTGTGTGTGGAGGTTTCCCAAAGATGGGTTGCAGCTGAAAGCGCATCCGCTGCGTAAAAATGTGCTGGATAAGTTGGCGGTTCATTCCACTGTGGCGACCCCAGATTAATAAAAGGACTAAGCCGACAAGGAAATGAAATGGAAGTCTGGGAATTTTATATAGATTTTTATTTTGTCTAAGTCATGGTATTTCTTTTGTTTGTCTACACTAACTCGGACACTACAATTAACTCAAAACATCAAGTTACTTTTTGTTATCATTAGTGTACTTTTGCAATGGTGTAATCATCATTTTAATTTTACTTTATTACTATCCTGCTCATTAAAGGAGAGAAACAGATTTGAATGTATGGCCATATCAGCTTTTCTGCCTATTTCATGACAAAACCAATTCAAAGTTATATATGTACATTTTATTAACATCATTTTTCTATAATAATCAAACAAATTATGAAAATAAAAAGACAATAATAAATAATACATAAGATAAGCATCTAAAAATTTTTTTTAACATTTACTTTTGATAAAAATTCCTTTCCTGCTCATTAACTGTAGTCAATTTCAATCATCAAGCAGTACCTGTTAACCAAGTCAAACATACAATTCAAGAGCTTTGGCCACAAAACGACCACTTCAAAGATCGGACGGTCCCCTTTCTTTTCAAAATATGAGGTAAAGTTTACACTGTTGCTCTCAAAATGGTGATTACATTCATGGAAAATGATATTCAAGCTCAAACTATTTTAATATATTGCAAAGCACAACAGCATCTTTTTTTTCTGGTCATCATTTAGCATACCGATGTAGTCAGGGAATTTGGAACCCTGAAAAGCACCTTAATATTAAATGTAGAGACATTTCAATAGCGTACATTCCTGCATTCTCATGTTTATGTATTCTCTTTACTGTTTTTCTCGACAGGTCATTGCATATTCTGAACGACGTTACAGAATATTTGGAGAAACTATCGACATTGCTGTGGGAAACTGCTTGGATCGGTTTGCCCGGGTCATTAAGGTCAGCATTTAAGAAGCTAAATACAAGCTCCGTTTCTGTAAGATTGTGTTATTTTAAGAATTTACTGCTAATTTTGATATTTACAGATATCAAACGATCCCAGTCCCGGATACAACATTGAACAAATGGCAAAAAAGTACATTTCCATGCGTCTCAACTTCAACTGCTCATTTAAAAGCTGTCATTCGTGTAATAAAAACAGTTATTTACTTAATAAATATTCATTTTGTTTAGGGGCAACAAGTATATCGAGCTGCCATACACAGTCAAGGGGATGGATGTGTCATTTTCTGGGATTTTGTCCTATATCGAGGTGAGATGAATGACTAGATTTCTACATTTCTTTGTGAAAATGCACCGATTCCTTCATATTTCATTTGCATTGTGTTCAAATGCAGGACGCCGCTCACAAAATGTTGAGTACAGATCAGTGCACGCCTGAGGATTTGTGTTTCTCCCTTCAAGTAAGTATTTGAACCTACAGTGTGTATTTACCACATAACAAATGTTGATGGTGATGCATTACTAATAATTATGTGATTGACAGGAGACTGTGTTCGCTATGCTGGTGGAGATCACAGAAAGAGCCATGGCCCACTGCGGCTCTCAGGAGGTCCTGATTGTCGGTGGAGTCGGCTGTAAGTGCAGTCATCTGTTGAAAAATGACGCTTTAAATCAGGAATCACCAAACTTGTTCCTGGAGGTCCAGTGTCCTGCGGATCTTACCACCAACCCTAATCAATCACACCAGAACAAGCTAATCAAGGTCTTACTAGGTATACTTGAAACATCCAGGCAGGTGTGTTGAGGCAAATTGGAGCTAAACCCTGCAGGGACACCGGCCCTCCTGGACAGAGATTAGTGACCACGGGCTTTATATGTGTCTTGTGTTTGAAGTCTGTTTCAAATGCTGTACAGCAGGGGTGTCTGGTTACCTGCAAATTTTAGCTCGAAATTGCCTTAACACACCTGCACAGATGTTTTCTAGAATGCCTAGTAAGAGCTTGCCCAGTTGTGTCTGATTGGGGTTGGAACTAAACTTTGCAGGACACCTGACCTCCAGGACTGAGATTGGACATCCCTGCTGTAAACAAAATGGCAAGCCTTATTTCTTGCACATCACTATAATATCCAAGTCTGCAACTAAGGCATTAGTTGAACAACTCGATTGCTAATATTTATTTTCATATATACACCAAACCAGCACTCAAATCAAGATAGTTTGAAAGCATGTAATCAAGCTCTTCTAAAAGTTCTCAATTCTTAAATTACACCTGTATTTTAATTCATTGTTGGGGAAAAAAATGAATATACACAGTGACTAATGACTTGTTTCCATGACCTGTTTGTTAACGCACTTGAAGGGATTATAGGGACACGAAGGGATAGTTCAGGCAAAAAATAAATTCTCTCACCATTCACACTCTTTGAACAATGTTAGAGTTTTACTGCTGAAAACGCAGCCATTGACCAGCCAATACTATGAAAGTATACTCATTATTTATGTTTAACAGGAGAGAGCTTTGATTTTATTTCAGCTTCGCTAGCTATTTCGTGGCAAAACAAAATGTGCAAACATTTTATAAAAAGCACTTTTTTATTTAAAAAACAAGACATATAACAAAGATACTAACATTATATTAAGAAAAGATTTAAAATCTAAAATAGTTTAAGATTTACTTTTGATTAAAGTTGACATTTGTGTAGGATTCACATTTAAAAACATGTTAAATACTCTACAGATAAAGGTCATGGTCTGATAGCATTAAAAATAGGGCATTTCTAAAGTATGTATTTGACAAATCTTCAATTTTGGGTGAGCTACGCCTTTAAAGTGCTCCAGACATTACAAACCGGTTAAGTCTAATATGACAATATACAAGTATAGTGCAAATGTTGAGATATACTAGAGTTCCAACATTATATGCCTGGTTTTTCATGTTAACAGCTCACCCAAAAATGAAAATGTTATCATCAAAAATCATTCAAACTGTTGTCTTTTTTTTCTGTGAAACAATAAAATTGTTTAAAGATAGCTGGAAACCATAGTAGGAAAAACAAATAATATGTATATACAAATACTACCAACATTTATGAGAAGATCCCCATAAATGTTTGAAACTAGGGTGTGTAAATGACATTTTTGGGTGAACTATCCCTTAAAATTGCCCTAAATATCGGCATTTGTGCATTTATAGAAGAACTACAATCTATAGACTTCAAGTGTCCATTATTGGGGGCACTAAAACACCCAAATCTACTAATTTGTGTCTCATTTTCTGGTTTCTGCTGTTGTTCTACAGGTAATCTCCGCCTGCAGGAGATGATGGGGGTCATGTGTAAAGAACGAGGCGCTCGACTTTTTGCCACAGATGAGAGGTGAGAAAAATCCGTTTATTTTTACAGCAGACCGTGATGAATAGCTTCTTATTAAATTATTGTAAATCTCTTGCTATGATATGCTGCCTTCAGCTTTTGTATTGACAACGGAGCCATGATTGCACAGGCCGGTTGGGAAATGTTCCGCTCGGGTCACGTGACCGAGCTTCCAGACTCCTGGATTACACAAAGGTAAACAGCTCCACAAATAACTATTAGCGTCAGTTAATAAAAGTGTTTGCTTTGGGCTCCGCTGATGAGATAACGCTGCTGCTTTATCTTGAGCCTGCTGGTTTTTCCATTGCATGCTGATATTAAATGTACACCGGTGTTTTTATGGTTTTAACGATGACGTTTCGTGTGTTTTAGGTACAGGACAGATGAAGTGGAGGTCACATGGCGAGACTGATGTGTGCAGTGCCTGATGTTTACCAATTTAAATGTCATTAATCATGCTCTAAATGTCACATTGCAGTCAATAAATTCTGTTATTCATCTTTACGCAATATTCATTTTCATGTTTCAAATTGGTTTAGATTCTCCTTAAAGGTAGACTTTGTGTAAAAACATTGAAAACAATGAATTAATGATGTATAGTAGTTATGTCATGCATAATTATTACACGGCTCTCTGGTATACTTGATCCTGATTGGTCAGTCACAATATTTCAAAGTATATTCTAAAACTATTAAGCCATGGGGGCACTTAAAATCGAAAAATACAAACAAAGAGCTGATGCATGTTTGCGTCATAACACTTTTCATGACTTGAGCACGAATAATTACCGAATAAAAGCACTTCTACGTTTTTGTGTACGCTAGCATTTTAAATTTGGTTAAATTTAAAACACCACAATTTATGTTTAAAGCTTGGAATAAAATACATCCAAAATGCATACAAAAGTTTTTTGAAGAAAGACAAGGGGGACATAACCCGAGAGAACTAAATTTTAGGAGGTTGAAAACAAGGACAACTTTTAAAGTTTGTGTATGTCTGTCTGTGGTGTGAAATTATGGAACAGTCTAGATCAGACTTTCAAACAACGTCAGCATAATAATCAGTTTAAAAAGTTGAGTAAATATATATTATTAAAGGAATATAGCGATGAAGGTGATTGAAAAAGGATAAAACGAGAAAGGTATGAGGAAACTTTAATTAATGGCTATTTGCAGTACTAAGTTTTTTTTCTTTGGGTCTATGTTACAAAATGTAGCGGTACAAATGGATTTAAACATATGTAAAAGATACCAAAAAGATCAAATATGTAAAAAAAGAGATGAGTAAAAGAAGAAATAGGTTTACGTAATAGACGAATGAAGTATGTGGTAATGGTGTGGGAAAATAATAAGCTTGTGCTTCATCCTACTCAATTTTCGACCATGTTGAAAGGTAATTTTTTTTGTTAATGATATTTTATGCATGATATTTTTGATGGAAAATAAGTAAATCAAATCACATCAGTACTTTAGAAATACTCAAAAAAAATGTCTCTGTCAATGTTTTAAAACAATTTTATTCATTTACCCAAGTCACACGAGTGGCAATATCACATCAGTCGCATCCATAAAGCTTTTTCCTCATAAATGCAAAAATATTAAATAAATCATGTTCCTTCTATAGTGAGCCAACCCTTATCTTGTTGATTAGCATAATTTTAGGGGGGGTTGATCAATTTAATTCACAGAATTTCTACACATACTGCAAACTCGACTTTTTGGTCACATCCATAACGCATGTTTATTTTCTGGATTTAAAGTACAAAACATGTTTACAGATGATTAATAAAGTGTAAGTCGCATCTAGGAATGCAACGATTAGAGATTTTGGTTGCACGATTATAATTTGAGGAATAATCACGGTTATCACGATTATTATGCGTTCTTTAATTGCAAACTACTATCACATGAAAACTTTTTATATTTTAAAGTGTTATTTATCGCTGCTCAGTAACTAAATACAGCACAAAATACCAAAAAAACAATATGATACATTTATCTTTGGACCTAAAAATAACTGAATAATGCTTTTGGCATTTAAACATAACTAAGAATTTTACACTGAAAATAAAGGACAGAACAAAAATAAATGAATAGTCTTTGTCTAATGTAAATTTAAGCATCATACTAGTTAAGCATTAGTAGTCAAAGACTGCTGAACGTGTCTGAAAGGCACTAATCTGCACGCAAACCATGTGCAGCCATTGGAAATAACGAACTTGTGTGCGTAAATGTGAATGGCCCTTAGTTAAAAACCTCCCCTGCCATAGTTAAAATCAGCATTTGATCCAATGTGCGTGCGTATTGTGGACAAGCTCAGAACTTTAAACTAGCGCACAGTTTGCAGAACTTTAAGTTGCAGCAGTTTTGTTGCAGAAACAGTGTTGAGAAGCCTTTACGATTAATTAACCGTGACAAATTAAACCGCGGTTAATAGTGAAATCAGTTAATCGATGCATCCCTAGTCGCATCCAACCATTTTTTTTTTCTGCAAGCTTCACTTTTACTGAGAGTTAGTGAACTATTACAGCTCAAATGTTTTCTGTCGGTTTACTTTTGTGGCAAGCAGCCATGTAAGAAGCAGGATTACAGCTAGCAAAAATTCAGGCGTTGGGCATTTATTCTGCGAAAACACCGGCTAGATGTACATTATTCCTTACTTAACATGAACCTGATGGACAATATAGCATCTCTGAAATCATATCACTAGCTTTCTACACAGGAAAGGTGGTTTTGAAAATAGATGGATAGATTACCGATGTTGAATATTCAGTCTGTACACGTTAAAAATAAAAAGACCACAAAATATTTTAACAAGTTTATTCATTTTGTATTATGCAACACTGTTTGATTAAATCTCTGAACATCTTCCAGTGTAAATTATTTGTATGTCGCTAAAAAACGGAACGAAAAAAAAAATTATTGGGTCATACACAGCAACGGATTCCTATTAGGATTTATGACCGACATTCAATCTGGGTGAAATATATATATATATATATTAAAAAAAACAGCATTAAGACCAATAGACATTTGAAGGTGCTGCCATAACGTGCCAGCTGCACCTCTGTAAACTTCATGAGAACAATTTGCATGGGAAGAAAGGGATTATCGTGAAAGGGAAGACTGATGAAAGGACATTCAGAATTCAATTGGGGAAAAACAAGCTCAGTCTTTAGAGAACGGGACGACGTGTTCAACTACAGGTCAGAAAGTGCTCGATTTAACCACTCGCACACAAGTAGGAACAAGGGAAGAATAAAAGGGGTTCTTAACTGTAAAACTGCAGTTCACTGAAATAAAATTGCAGCTTGATAACATCGTTTTGTTTTGTTTTTTTTCTTAAAAGAGACAAATCTCCACCATTAAAATGACAGAGGTATGCAGAGGGACTCTGCGCCTGAGGCAGACTCTGTTGTAAGGCAACCGAGAAGACCAAGACATCTATCTTCAAGAGGAACAAGTCCAAAGCGTCTCGGCAGAAACGTTGAGGGGATGATAACCTGAGTGCGGGGTGTTTGTTTGTGTGTGTGTCCTGTGTATGTGTTTGTGGAGGGGGGTTAGTGTGTGCTAGGCGGGCGACTCCAGGGCATTCTTGTACCAAACAACATTTGCAGGGTCTGAAAAACAAAGCGAGTCTGTTAAAGATGGTTTCAAATGGTCTGCTTTATCTTGATTTCCATCTGCTTTTATTATGAGATGGAGAATAGTAGTAAAGGATGACTGGCATCGTTTAATTATCATATTTTTGTTTGGCTCATGTGTCGGACTTTTGTATTCACAGCATTTGAAAGTTTTATTTTGACTGCAACGGCAGATGCAAGATGTCTCTGCACGCTTTTTTCATGCTTTTCCACTCAGAGTTTGACAGTTCTGTCTGATAAATGAAATCAAATGCATTCTGCGCACAACAGTCAGTCAGTGCAAGGTGGATGAGGTGCAGTTGAACTATAAGCCCTTGGCCTTTAAACTGCACCGCCTCAATATTCATCATTAACTGCATTAAAATAATGATTTGTTGTTAAAATTTGTTTTAACTATTTTTATCTATATTACAAAATGTTGGTGTTTTAGTTTAATTTGTATATATTCATTTTTATTAACATCTACATACCTATGTCTATTTTAGTACTTCTTAACTATGTTTGATTGATTTTAATAATAATAAATAATAATTCCTTACATTTATATAACACTTTTCTAGAACTCAATGCGTTTTACACATGGGGGGAATCTGCTCTTCCACCACCAGTGTGCAGCATCCACTTTTTTTTTTTTTTTTTTTTTTTTTGCACCAGACCGCACACCAGCTGATTGGTGGAGTGATGAAGCCATTTATGATATGGGGATGGTTAGGAGGCCATGATGGAAAGAGACTAGTGGGCAGATTTGGCCAGGATGCCGGGATGAAACCCCTTCTCTTTTTTGAAGGACATCCTGGGATTTTTAATGACCACAGAGAGTCAGGAACTCGATGTATAATGTACAATTTTTGTATACATGTAATTATACATAGGATGTATAAATTCTTGTATTTTTTTTCAGGGACAACAGATAAAAATAGCCCTCTGGCTAATTCTGGTGCATTTGCAGAAATGCTAACTAATGTACACTGTCCCTAACCAAATAAACAAATAAATAAATAAATACAGTTTTATGGTCTGAGAAAACATGATTTCCAGTTAACACGTTTGCCAGATTACAGTGAACAGTTGACCATTTCCTGTGGGTTTTCTAAATTTTAAGAAACTTATTTGTGAAAAATTGCCATTATAGTATTTTTAAAACCAAACCATATATATATATATTCATAATTTAAAAAATTTGATCTAGTAACTTAGCATAGCTACTGTGAAAATTAAACACGCATGTAAAGACATATGGTGGATATATAAATAAATAAGTGTGTGTGTGTAATATAGTAACATATAAACACACATATACTGAGATAACCTCGTTGCTAATCAAACAATTGACATTCAGCAAACCACTACTTCATGAAAACGAGCAGACACCAACCTTGTTTTTGCATCCATAATATTGCGCTCCATTCTGTGGAATAAAAACAATCACAGTGAGATAAGACTGCGTGGTGTGGTTAGAAATTAACAGGCATTACAGCTTATAAAACTACACTCTCGTACCTTGTGTGTGATACTCCAAGGCTTCCTCCAGGTGGCGACAGCTGAGCAGCAGCTCCTCCGAACTCTCGGAGTCTCTCGGGACCTGATCAGGCAGAGACTCAGATGCTTTTACAGTAAGCTCTCCAGCAACCGGGTGGAGATCTGGACTCTTTTCCTGTGGAGCGTCTGCTTCTGGACCATCATTGATGAAGCTCAGTCCCCACTGGTTTTGCAGCAAAACCCCAATACCAGGAGGCTCCTCTGCTGCCCCAGCTGAGCCTCCACCTGCCTTCACCTTGGAGGCGTAGCTAACAGTCGGCTGCAGTTTGGCAGGGCTGTCTTTCACAGGGAAAGCAGGTGGAGGTTTGAGCAAAGACAGGCTGTTGTCCACCCATCGCTCCTTGTGACCACTTCTGAAGTGTCTGTCGTCTGAGCGTGGCCCGACTCTCAGGCCGTCCCGACGGAAACTTCTGGATTTATTCGGGATGCGGCGCTCTCGGTCACGGCTTGATGTGAAGGTCTGGGTGTGGCCCACCCCGTTGAGGGAACTTTCTGGGCTACTTGGTGAGGCTTGACGTTTCTCCATCGCAGACGAACAGCCCCCTCCTCCCCCACCACAGCTGCCAGAGCCGGGGGAGAGGCGACGGTTGCGGATCTGTGGTTCTGGTTTGGGGGGTGACACTAGGACGGCCGGATCACACAAGGGGTCGGACTCGCACACTGCATTGCTTGACTCCCAGGTACCTAAAGAAACAATCGACATTGATTCAAAATCAAATCAAAACACTCAGGGGTAGCTTAAATAACGTGTCGGTGGTCTTTGGGTAAGAAATTAAATAAATGTGTCGACACTCTTTGAGTGAGAGATTAAATAATGTGTCGGTGCTCTTTGGGTAAGAAATTAAATAATGTGTTGTTGCTCTTTGGGTAAGAGATTAAATAATGTGTCGGTGCTCTTTGGGTAAGAGATTAAATGTGTCGGTGCTCTTTGGGTAAGAGATTAAATAATGTGTCGGTGCTCTTTGGGTAAGAGATTAAATGTGTCGGTGCTCTTTGGGTGAGAGATTAAATAATGTGTCGGTGCTCTTTGGGTAAGAAATTAAATAATGTGTTGTTGCTCTTTGGGTAAGAGATTAAATAATGTGTCGGTGCTCTTTGGGTAAGAGATTAAATAATGTGTCGGTGCTCTTTGGGTAAGAGATTAAATGTGTCGGTGCTCTTTGGGTAAGAGATTAAATAATGTGTCGGTGCTCTTTGGGTAAGAGATTAAATGTGTCGGTGCTCTTTGGGTGAGAGATTAAATAATGTGTCGGTGCTCTTTGGGTAAGAAATTAAATAATGTGTCGGTGCTCTTTGGGTGAGAGATTAAATAATGTGTCGGTGCTCTTTGGGTAAGAAATTAAATAATGTGTTGTTGCTCTTTGGGTGAGAGATTAAATAATGTGTCGGTGCTCTTTGGGTAAGAAATTAAATAATGTGTTGTTGCTCTTTGGGTAAGAGATTAAATAATGTGTCGGTGCTCTTTGGGTAAGAGATTAAATAATGTGTCGGTGCTCTTTGGGTAAGAGATTAAATGTGTCGGTGCTCTTTGGGTGAGAGATTAAATAATGTGTCGGTGCTCTTTGGGTAAGAAATTAAATAATGTGTTGTTGCTCTTTGGGTAAGAAATTAAATAATGTGTCGGTGCTCTTTGGGTAAGAGATTAAATAATGTGTTGTTGCTCTTTGGGTAAGAAATTAAATAATGTGTCGGTGCTCTTTGGGTAAGAGATTAAATAATGTGTTGTTGCTCTTTGGGTAAGAAATTAAATAATGTGTCGGTGCTCTTTGGGTAAGAGAATAAATAATGTGTTGCTGCTCTTTAGGCATGGGATGATAACCGTTTTCAAGGTATACGGTGGTTTGGAAAAGTCAAGGTTTTAGAACTGCCAATGTTTTCTGTAATACTCTTCCTAAGGTATGTGTAAGATTTTTTATTAATATATATATATATTTTGTTTTTTTAGGACAGCCAGCAGAAAAAAAAAAATCCAAAGATGCCCCTTTAAATTGTACTGAAATCAGTTTACAGTGTACAGTTTAACATTCAAATCTAACAATAAAGGGATAGTTCAGCCAAAACATTCTGTCATTTACTCACCCTTCGTTGACTTAAATCTTTTTGATTTTCTTTCTTTTTTTTTAAAAAAAGCTGGAAACCTGTAAACACTGATTTCCACAATAGCCATGGGCTGGCATAAGATTCTAACAGTAAGATGATAACCTTGGATAAAAATATCACAGTTTGATGGTATTGTGAATACTGCTCTAAAATATATATTTTAAATGTCTGGGTAAAAAACAAGAACTTGTATCCACTTTGAACACAATATATTTTATTTGAGAAACATTTTGGAACAGTTAAACAATATTTTTTGCTGCAGATACTGCTGTCCTAAAATAAACTATTTAAAAAACTAAAAATATATTATAAATACACCTAGAAACATTATAGCAAAAAAAAAAAATTGATGGTTTTAAAAACCTTGACTTTTCCAAACTTTGTTATGCCCTAAAAACATTTATCGTCTCATTCCTACTCCACAGTATTTATTTTTCCTACAATAGAAGTCACTGGTTACAGGTTTTCAACTCTCTTTACAATTCAACACAACACAGAAACTCAAACGTAAAGAAACACTTAAGTAAACTGCACTGTAAACACACAGTAAATTTTAACTTTTGAATAAACTACCCCTTTAACATTCCCAACCACATCAACACCCCTAAGCATACTCATTTTAAAAACGCAAAATGGTATATAATAATGCACAAATAATTATTGAAGTAAAGACAGATTTATATGCGCACATTCATTTAGTGACAGCTCCATACAGTTTACCATGGTACTTTGAATATTCGGACTGAAATCACATGCAAGTATGACTTTAAAAAAAATTAACACTATTTAACTAACTGTGAACAATGATGGTTATTGGCTGCTAATATGATTTCACAATTTAGAATTTGCAATGAATACTTTTCTCAAAGTTCTTATACCTTTTCCAACTTAAATTACAGTACTTTTCCAAACACTTTCAAGGTGCAATTTATGCTCTTTCAGAACCTAACAACCACGCACGGTAAATTACATTTATATATGCTGTATGTACTTTTACACATTTAATCCGATTGTGCTATTTAAATAAACAACAACAACATGACATTTCAATTTAAATTGTTGAACACTTTAGAGCACAGATTTGTTGGGATATTTCAAACAAAAAATGGTTTTAAAAAAAAAAGGTTATTGGATGAAATATCTTAAGTTTGGTTTCTTTCTACCTAAAGTTGATATCTCAAAAATGAGCTTACAGTCAGATTTTTTGGGGGTATTGTAGCAAGTTAACGTGTCTGCTTCAAACCATTCCTGAGCACTTTGTTTGGCGTTTTTAGGAGCAAATATGCATTCTGTGTGAATATCTGCTACATATGCGCATGCTGTGAACATTTTGCAGTGAAAATTGGTAAAACAACAATTTTATGCACTTGCAAAAATGCTCTCAAATATATTTTGAGCTCGTATTGATATAATTTCGGGTGCATATGCGAACAAAAAAGTCGCAATTTCGAGCCCGACAATTTCAATTTGAAGCAGGTTCAAGCACCTTGTCTAAAAATCCAAGATAGAGGTAAAGTTGGTTTTATATTCACACATTCATTCATTTAGAAGTCTCTATATTGTTTACCATGTTACTTTGAATATTCGATCTGAATTAGCAAACAAGTATGAATTGAAAACAACATTTACACTGATTATTTGACTGTGAACAATTTTGCACTTTGATGGTCATTTGCTGCTAATATGATTTCGCTATTTAGATTTTGCAAATAATACTTCTATGAAATTATATGATTATGGTAAAATATGAATGTGCGTATATAAAACCAACTTTACCTCTATAAATCCAAGCACTTCCCTAACCTTGAAAACACTATTAAAAATCAAGCATTTTCCAGGATTTGCAGCACCCGTACGAACCCTGTTTTCTGAAAGTATATAAATAAGGAGAGAGTCCGAATATGCGACTATAAAATCATCTTTACATCAGTTAAATAATTGACACGAGGAAGACGTTATTGCACATGCCCCGAGCTAAGCCTGAGTCAATGAACCATGGCAAGACGCAACTGGAAATTTCTAGTCGGAGTCTCATTCACAGCTGCAGACTCAGAGGCCTGATGAGGAAAAACTAGGACATATCTGGAAAATATGTCTTCACATAAACATTTATTAATAACGCATCACACTGCTGATCAGGATTCACGCAGTTTTCACCGCTAACGTTACGTTACCAGACAAACGCGGATATTTTGGCACACACTTCAATATATTGGAATTGACATAAAAAGCTAGCTTTAAAATCTAAACCATTGAGGGTTTTAAATAAGAGTCGACATGTGATTTACAACATTTTAAAACGATATTTACGTGTTAAGATGCTAACGCTAACAGCAGGCCGCTTGTGTTTGGGAGTTAAGCGCCCATAACAACCGCCTTTACACCGGCCAACAGAGCAAACCCGAGGCGTCAGATAAAATAAGAGCACATATTAACGATTTCAGATTATTGAAAACATACTCGACACCAACTGAAGACGACAGTGACATCGGAAAGATCCAGAAACACCCAGAATTAAAAGTTTCGTAAGTCTCGAGCTCAATCCGTCCCGCTCAGACGCAAAACAACTTCACAGTACAAAACACTTCCGCCATTAAACCCCCAAAAGAACTCACCCGTATGTTAAAGACGACCCTTACCTGTTTTGATATGCATTTCGGTGTGATAGCTCCGGTTTTTAAACGTGGTTTGGACTTTAGTGTGTGGGTCTGTGTACGTGAGAGTGTCGCGCAGCGGCGTGTTGCTTAATAGGATCGTACGGAAGTGACAGTCACCAGGGGGAAGCTGGGCGATGACAGTTTCCGGTCTGCTGCTGCAAGCGCGAAGTAGAGCGGGAAAGCGCGTGACACGATTTGAAATTATGTAATGAATGATAACAAGAACTTTGGACTGTATACAGCTGGTCAAAATGCTAGAAACAAACAGATATAGCTGTACATTCACGTGCAATTGAATTCAACCATTACATTTCATCAAATGCGATTGAAATAAAATGGTAGCCTATATTTAGCATTTATTTATACGATTAGCATTTGCCACAGTGGAATGAACCATCAACTACTCTGGCATATGTTTTATGAATATGCGAACAATGTTTAAAGCAGTATTTGTACCGCCAGAAATGAGAAAAGGTCACTCATTCATTTTCCTTCGGCTTAGTCTCCCACTTATTAGCTTTTGCCACAGTGGAATGAACCATCAACTACTCTGGCATATGTTTTATAAATATCCGAACAATCTTTAAAGCAATATTTATATCAATAAGAAAAGGCCACTCATTCATTTTTCTTTGGCTTAGTCTTTGATATATCAGCGGTCCCCACAGCAGAATGAACCATCAACTACTCGGGCACATGTTTTATGAATATCCAGACAATGTTTAAAGCAATATTTATATCACCAGAAATAAGAAAAGGTCACTCATTAATTTTCCTTCGACTTAGTTTCCCATTTATTAGCATTTGCCACAGCGGAATGAACCAACAACTACTCTGACATATGTTTTTATGAATATCTGCACAATGTTTGAAGCAATATTTATATCATCAGAAATAAGAAAAGGTCACTCATTAATTTTCCTTTGGCTTAGTCTCTGATGTATCAGCCTTCGCCACAGCAGAATGAACCACCAACTAAACTGGTATATGTTTTATGAATATCAGGACAATGTTTAAAGCAGTATTTATATCACCCGAAATAAGAAAAGGTCACTCGTTAATTTTCCTTCAGCTCAGTCTCCGATTTATCAGCCTTCGCCACAGCAGAATGAACCACCGACTACTCTGGTATATTTATGCAGTTAACAAATGGCCGTATAACATTAAAATGAGTAAGCTTATGGCCTTAGCTTTCAGGTAATCTTTATCCGTTTGTAGAAGAAAAAGAAATTAATAACACTGATGACTCATCCTGCACTACAGATTATTGTCCAATCACATGCTCCCTATACTGAGCATGTCATTCCTTTACCGGCATCATGATTCATGTAGACATAACCTTTCAAGCACAAGCAATATTTTAGATAAGATCACAACTCTCAGTTTGTATGCATGTAGATTAATGGAAAATATTAAAAACCTCACCTGCTTCATTCCACTTTCACTTCTCAAATTCATGCCCTTTTTTAAATTACCATGGACTTTTCTTGCTTTCCTCTCTGTATGTCCCTCACATTTCTTCCTTTAAAAGCTCTTTACATAAATCTCTCCAGTCGTCTTCTCTTGGGTTTTGTTTTTTCCTTCAGCTGATGGATCTATAAAGAGAGCATGATCAAAGTTATCTCTGAGGTTATCTGTGTGTTTCTGTTTGTATTTCGTCACTCGCTTGAGAAGAACACTTAGGGTTTGCTGATTGCTAGTTGGATTTAACTTGTTATAAACATTGCCCTTCAATCTCGCTTTGTGTAATAGAAATAATCCAACAATGATGAAAGTACAGTTTGTTTATTCATGATGTGTTGATTTCCCAATTGTAATAATCAATAGACATTAAAAATTCCCATTTTTGTATTTTAAATGGCAATAATCAATGTTCAAATCTCTCTGACTGAACAGAAACCGGGCTTAAGCTCAACATTATATAGCTCTGTTATGTATGAGGGAGTGGTGTTTTGCTATTTTACTTGAGGGATTGGTTTATTACAATATAAACTTTGGACCTGTGGAAAAAGTCTGACGATCCAAAACACACCTAACGATGATTCACTGAAGTGCCGTCCACTTCCACTGAAAACCAATCCACAATAATGCTGTGAAAAAAAAAACATTATGTATTATGATAACAGGACTGCGCTGATGCTGATGTTTGCATGTTGAGAATTGGGATCGAACACCTATTATGGCTTTCAGAGGAGCTTCTCAGAATCAAGGTATGCTATTCAGCTTTTGATTGTCCAAAATTGAGTGATGAAATTTAAATGATTTTTTATTTTTCCTCAAGTTCTGTTTCAAGGAGAGATTTCTGACACATTTCTGAACATAATAGATTTATTAACTCATTTCTAATAACTGATTTATTTTATCTTTGCTATGATGACAGCACATTTAATTAATTATTAACTAGTTTTTTTTTTTTTTAAATTAGGTTTTTAAAAAGCAAAGTACTCCTTTTATTCTAGCCAAAATAAAACAAATAAGACTTTCTCCAGAAGAAAAAATATTATAGAAAATACTGTGGAAATTTCGTTCACTTGAGAAGTATTTGAAAGAGAATAAATGATAGAAGGGCGAATAATTTTGCTCTCAATATGTCCCCACATATATTCTCTTTTATTAATGATTGCTGTCATGAGGTGGAAAAGAAGATGAAGAGATAAACTAAGGATCGGATTGTTTAACATTACTTATATGTTATATGTAGGTAAATTCAATTGATTTCTTTAGTTAAACATATTGTTTAATGTACCAATTGTGACTTTATACCATGTGGTGTTTGTCATTTGCGCCATTTCTGTTTCGATTTATCAGCATATTTCTGCAATACTGTATTTGAATGTCATTTAATTTGCTGCTATAACTTCAACCTTATTATTTATAGCTATTTTGTATTTGTAATGTTTAGCAGTGATATATAAGTGAGAGCTGCAGTTGTGGGTCATGAATAAAAAAAATTGCATATGTTCCGTTCAGGTTATATTTTAACTTTGTCTCACAGTCTTGTCCGTTTCTTGAATTATTAATCTGGACTGCGGATAATGGAAACAGTACATGCGGGTCAAATGTGAGATGTCTCATTTTAGTGTCTGCAATAATTAAAATGTTCAAAAGTGATTTTATATTCATAGTAAACATATAAGACACACTGAAATGTCTAATTTAACATTTCAAATAACATTTGTGAAAATTAACAGCCAAAATATGGGTGAAATAATCTTCCACCATCATTTTGTGTAACATATATCTTTCTGTAAAAATCCTACTCTGACCTGTATGGAACAAAATCAATGCCAAAAGTCTTGAATTAAAACACACACTGAAAAATAATAATAATAATAATACACCGAATTAACAATTTCTTGCATCTATGGAAGAATAAGTTAATAAAGATAGAGAATGTGTAACATCTTGTAAGAAAATATGATATACTTTTCCTTCTATGCTAATGAAGGACTACTGAGACATTCCAAGCATGAGATGGGTCCTCCAGGTTTTTACTCTGCATCTCCCGCACACTGGTGCGTAGCCTCATATGCTAACAAAGGCAGTTTCACTGTCTTTGTTGCTCAGCAGTGCATACGTTACAGATAATTTGTTTATACAGGATGTTAGTTTGTGTCATTCTAATGTCTGTATATTTAAACATGTAACTTAAAAAACAACTTTGCCTGCTTTAAGACATTGAGATTCTTTCTCTTTATCAATGATGATAACAACTTTAATGGAGTCAGATTAATTACAATGGAGTCAGATAAATAATGGATTTAAACACGCCATCCTTCAACTGCTTTCTGTTTCCGATTATTGGTTCAGAATAGCAGCGTAAGTTTCTAGCCTTACAATCTTATTCATCAAAAGACGGTTTATGTGGATGAAACCGCACCGGTCCGAGCATGGCATGAGCCGGCGACACCGGCATGGGAAACAAATGCTGTGAGGATGCTAAAGATTGCAGAATAACGTCTGTCGCTGGATCAGAGGAGTCAGGTTTACGCGATCACCAGCTGGCTTCTGGTAAATAAGGGCATATAAAGATGAACAAAACATCATTTACTGATTTTACTCATACTCCTTTTATTACTTATAATGTCCAAGGCATTGCTATTAACATTAAATGCTACTTTTGTGCCATATTAGCTTTTTTTAAAACCTGTTTACTGGGTTAAAAACCTTAAATTATTCCATCTCCACCTGCTGGTGAAAGAGCAGCTGGCTCTTTCTGAACTGAACATTGCCCTTTGAATATTTTACATCGTATTTTTAAAAGGCAAGGAAAATATGTTGTACGTGAAATCTGAGAACTGAATATGAATTATTGAATTTATAAGTATGAAAACATGTTTGAAATATTTTTAGTTGAAATATTCAGAGCTTAAATAAACAGCTGTGTTACATTTCAGGACCTAAAAAGACAAACCCTGGAATTCAAGTTCAAAATGCAAGAACTTGTTGATTTGGTGTATTATTTTTTTCAGTTTTTGTTATTCGACAAGCTTTTTAATTCAAGACTTTTGGCATTGATTTTGTTCCATAGACCTGTATTTAATAAAATATGCAAAATTATAATTAATCATGCAAATTCTAAAGCTATTAATTGCTGATAAATGGTAAAAACTATTAATTCCCGACAAATAGTAAAAACTTTATTTGAAAGAAAGTGGCAAAGTATACTGAGTTAAAATGAATTAGTAATGACTGAACAGGTTAAAAAGACTTGATTCTTGTTTGAAATCTAGCCAAGACTTGTATGTAAACTATATATGGGCAGCATGGTGGCTCAATGGTTAGCACAGTTGCCTCACAGCAAGAAAGTCACTGGTTCGAGTTCCGACAGGGTCAGTTGGCTTTCCATGTGGAGTTTGCATGTTCTCCCCCGGTTTCCCCCACAGTCCAAACACCTGCGCTATAGATGAATTGGGTAAACAATTAAGTTGTCTTAAGAATTGTGTTGTTTCAGCTCATTTTAAATAAGTAGTTTGAACAAGCAGCAAGATAATTATTTCGTATGATCTAAAAGTGAAAACACATTACCCTTCTTCTTAATTAAAGGCAAACATGATTTGAGGATCATCCTCCTTGGAGGTCGAAATTCTGGAAAGAGCCTAGTGGGAAATGCCATCTTAAACCAAGAAGAGTTCATCCTGCATGAGAGAACAACATGCCTGAAGAGAAAAGCAGAAAATCAAGGCCGAACTGTGACAGTGGTGGATACTCCCGGCTGGTGGTGTGACTTTTCAGCACAAGACACACCAGAGCTGGTCAAGAGAGAAATCAAGCACAGCGTCTCTCTGAGTCGGCCAGGACCACATGTCTTTCTGCTGGTAGTGAAAACCGACTCGAAGTTCATGGAAAAACGAAAGAGAGCCGTCGAAGAACATCTCCAGCTCCTTGGACAGACAGTTTGGAGTCACACCATGGTGGTGTTCACAAAGGGTAAAAACGTAGGGAATAGATCATTTGAAGATCATGTTCGGGCATCAGGTAAACGTCTGCAGTGGCTCCTGGAGAAGTGCAATGGGAGATTTCACATTCTTGATGACCAGGAAACATCCACAGTAATGGAGCTGATGGAGAAAATTGACAAACTGGTGGAAGAACATGAAGGACGTCATTTTGAAATAGAAGTGAAGAGTTTAGAGGAAATAGAGGACAGGAAGAGGGAAGTGGAGCTCAGGGCTCAACAGAGACTGATGGAGATGCTCGATCGAAGGTCTAATATGAAGGGTGAGTTGTAAAATATGCACACAATGACCCTTAATAATAAGTACAAATGTTAATTTAATCTTCCTGTTGACCATTGACCAAAATGACCATTTTAACAGCAGAAAAAAAAACTTAAATTATATATATATTTTTTTATCTTGAAGTTTAGTGACTTTCAAAAATGACCCCAAGATTATCATGAAATAAATTACTGTCTATTTTTCATGAAGGCTGTAAAACATTTGAATACAATGGTCTTAATACAATAAGTACACCATGACCATTAATATTAAGTACAAACATTGATTTAACCCTCCGATTGACACAGGTAAAAATCACAATTTTAACAGCAGAAAAAGATTCAATGATGTGATAAAAAATGTGACCAAATGATCATGATAAAAAAATAAATCGCTTTCTATTTTCTTTAGGTTTGTACACATTTAGGGTACAAAGACCATCTTAGGGTTCAACTTTGACCCACCAGCTATAAAACCATTTTTATACACTACATTTGCACACTACAACACACAAAAGAGAGATTCTCCTTTTTTTTTGGCCAATGAATTTTTAGTTAATCTCAAAATATGTCTGTAAATAAAAGTCCTCAGCAGCTTAAGAAATATTCAGACCACTCCATCTGGTAACAAACATTGCCTATCTTACCAATTCTGATGCTTAGTTTGCCCTTCTTGACCTAATTAATGACAATACATTCATATTGTATAGCACCCTTTAAAAGCTGCTTTCTCAGTGCACATTACAAGCAAACAACACAACAGAAAAAGCGCACATAATTCAAGAGTTCACACTTAGCTCATGATTTATCACACAGCTTGTTTGGCGTGCTGTCCTGGGAGAGAGCCCTGAGCTCAATGGATCCTCGGGCCCAGGGCTCCCTCCATCCACAAGGCAAGGCTCAGGTCACGCTCAAACTCCCCCGCTGCTAAGGCCAAGGTGAACTTCTTGAGAGTAAGACATTAAAAAAAAAAAAAAGATTAAGGCTTATTTTATCTATAATATAGAGCATATTTGGATGGTGGGAGGAAACCGGGGAACTCGGGGGAAACCCACGCGGACACGGGGAGAACATGCAAACTCCGCACAGAAATACCCGAAGCCATTGGTATATTCTTGCTGTGAGGCAACAGTGCTAGTCACTGGGCCACTGTGCCGCCCATTCTGAATGAAGGTGGAAGAAGGGGAGGAGGGGGTTTCTTCCAGACGCAGATAGTTGTAGAAAGGAAATGAGGATGTATATAGAGACTTGGGATCCTTTGATTGGAGGATCATAATTAGCTAATGTGGACCAGCTGGGTCAATCATGAGCACCTGCTCCTCTCGAAATTAGTTTAAAATTAAACTTCACATAAAACCCAAACTTTTCAGCCCGCGACCCCCAAAATGTCAATGCCAGTGACTCGCGACCCTCAATATCCTCTGGTTATAAATACAGAAACCTGGTATTATAATATCAATCTTCTGCATCTGACACTACTGCTGTGTCTTTCATATAATGTAATTACCCCAGGGATCAATCCAAAAGAACTAGTAACTTTAAGCTACTATAGTAACTATATAGTATATAGTAACTATAAACAACTACTTTTCCTCTTCAGTAGGTTATGGATAAAATATGGCAATTCTTATGGTTTAATACAAAATAAATAGATTTTTTGGAATCACCAGGTGACCCCGCCTTCATTGTCCCGTGACCCCTCTGAGGGTCCTGACCCCCCCTTTGTGAACCACTGCAATAGACGATGCAATAGAATTACATTATTTAAAAGCAATAGGTATATACTAAATGATATGCAAATGCTCTGAATTGCAGCCAGTTTATTGGCTGAATATATATCAAGCATTTGAACATTCAATTCAATTCAGTTTTATTTGTATAGCGCTTTTACAATGTAGATTGTGTCAAAGCAGCTTCACATAAATGGTCAAAGTAACTGGATCAGGGTAGTTCAGTTTTTAATGTTTAAGTTCAGTACAGTTTAGCTCAGTTCAGTGTGGTTTGAAGTCATTATTGAGTCCAAACACTTAAGAGCATGAGGTGTACTAAAATTGTGACATTTTATTGTGAAAATTAAAGGGATAGTTGACCCAAAACTGTAAATTCTATCATCATTTACTCATGTTCCACTTGTCACAATCATACTTGAGTTTCTTTCCTCTGTTGAACAGAAAACAAGACATTTTGAGTTTTGGACACCATTGACTTCCATTGTATTTTTATTAAAGTAAGGAGTCCAACATTTTTCAAAACATCTTTTGACTTTAACAAGAAAAAAAAAACAACAACTTGAGGGTGAATAAATAGTGAGTGTGTTTCAATTTTTAGGTGAACTATCCCTTTAATAATTATTTTCTCTTCCTATTCTCAGGGCACTCATCTCCTCAAAAAAGCTTAAGACTCGTCCTGCTTGGAGCAAAAGGCTCAGGGAAGAGCTCGACAGGAAACAGCATCCTGGCAGAGAGAAGAGATGTATGCTTTATAGACAAAAAGCGAACCACGCAATGCATGAGCAGAACATTGACCACTGGAGGAAGAAAACTCACAGTGGTCGATACACCCGGTTGGTGGATGAACTTCTTTATGGAGGATTCTTCAGCATTTGACAAAGAGGAACTAGCCAAGAGTGTGTATTTGTGTCCGCCAGGCCCTCACGCTTTTCTTCTGGTGGTGCGGCTGGACAGATCATTCACAGAGACCTACAGAAGAGCCATGGAAGAGCATGTAGAGCTTATAAGTAAGAACATCTGGAGCCACTCTATGGTGCTGTTCAGCTTTGGAGACTGGCTCGGAAAAACCACCATAGAGAATTACATTGAAAGCGAAGGAAAACCCCTCCAGTGGCTCGTGGAGAAGTGTGGAAATCGCTATCATGTGCTGAACAACAAGAGTCTGGGGAATGTGTTTCAGATCACAGAGCTACTGGAGAAGATAGAGGAGATGATAGTTGGAAATACTGTGAGCCACTTTGAAACAGATGAGAGGCTTTTTGAGCTGATTAAGAGAAAGCGGAGAGTGGAGGAAGAAAGGGCGAATGTGCGGAAAGTAGATGTGAGGACGAGAAGAGAGAACTTGAGGGATTTCAAGAGTAAGTCAAGAATATTTTCTGTCATCTACAAAAATATGTACTGATAACCAAATGAAGTGTGATTTAATTTAAACGAAAACCATTCAGGCATCCTCAACTCAAGCTTGATGTACACTGTAAAATAATAAGTTGACCTTACTTAAATATCTAAGTAGTGTAATCATTTTAAGTGAGCATAACTTAAAACAGCTTGCATTTACGACTTCTTAATAAAGTAAACTTCAGTACCGTTTACTCAAAATAATTAGTTGTGTTAAAGTCTGTTGTTCACAATACTAGGAAAATGTTAGGAAACCGATTGCCTAACAATTATCAAGTAAGTTGAACTAAAACATTTAAGTAAAGACAAAAACCAAAACATTTTATTGTCTAAATAATGCACAATGACCACTGAGAAGTTCATTCATTCAGTTTCTTTTTGGCTTAGTGCCTTTATTAGTCAGGGGTCGCCACAGCGGAATGAACCGCCAACTTATTGTAAACACATATTATTGTAAGTCAAGCTCACTTGAATCTATTTAGCTTAACAACTTAATTTGCTAAACAGTTGGGATTACTTGTTTAAATATTGTTAGGGTGAACAAACTTTTCATAAGTTAACTGCACTTCATTTTATTCTAATGCTCTTTACAGTGTATTTACTTAGGCAAGGCAAGTTTATTTATGTAGCACATTTCATACACCGTGGCAATTCAAAGTGCTTTACATAAGCTGGAATAAAAGAGACAAGTAAATAAAATAGAAACAAATAATATAAAAGCAGATGAAAACAGCGTAAAGAGAGCTTTTCCATACTCCAAAACACCGGTGTATCATATTTTCTCATTTTACTCTGAGACTTCCCCATGGTGATCACGTCAGCGATTTTAATCCCCCCGCAACAGTTATTGAATAAGGGCAAAGATTTTGCAGTATCTCATAATTTATGCATATTTCAAGAGTTCGCACTTAGCTGATGATTGATTATAAAGCTTGGCATGCTGTCCCGGGAGAGAGCCCTGAGCTCATAAGAGCCTGGGGCTCCCTCCTGTTTGCAAGGCGAGAGGGGAGTTTGAGCTCTGTTAGATCTCAAGAACTTCCCTGCTGTAGTAGCTAATGAACAGATAGTGATTGCTCTTACGAGATAACTACGTACTAGTAGCATGTCTATGGTGACAATTTGGATTAGTCAATTAACTTAAGTTGCATGTTTTTGGACGGTGGGAGGGAACAAGGGGAAACCGAGCACGGGGAGAACGTGTAAACTCAGCACAGAAACGTTGGCTGGCTTGGTAAGGACTAGAACCAGTGATGTTCTTGCTGTGAGACAACAGTGCTAACCACTGGGCCACAGTGCCACCCATCTAGGAAAGGAGGAGGAGTAGGGGTGGAAGGGGGGAATCTTTAATACAAAGATGGCTGTGATAAGGAACTTAGGGTGATTATCGTCTGATTGGTGAATCATAAATTGAATAATGCGGGGCCAACGGCACGCAATCATAAGCACATGATCCTCTCGAAATTAGTTAATAAACTTCACTTATTTTAGATTTTTATACCTCACAATTCTGAATTTTTTGTTGTTGTTGTTGCAGATCAATATCTATTATTATTTTGATTAAACTGCATATGGATTAGTTTGATTGAAAATATACAGGAGTCAACATTAGAAGTGAATCAACATCTTTCATCAAAGTTGTCCGAAAACTATTGAACCAGTGGTGTAGTCCTAGAAAAAAAGGTGGTGTGCTATTACACCCGACACAAATTTTAAATGAAAGTAGGCAAAGAAACGACGAAAGTCAATGTTTCTTCGATTCATTGGAGATTATACAGGTAACTGATGTAAAAAAAAAAAAAAAAAAAATATATATATATATATATATATATATATATATATATATATATATATATATATATATATATATAAATATATATATATATATAAATATATATATATATATATATACATATATAAATATATATATATATATATATATATATATAAATAAATAAATTATATATATATATATATATATATATATATATATATATATATATATATATATATATATATATATATTTTTTTTTTTTTTTTTTACATCAGTTACCTGTATTTAAGTTAACTCAAAAGGGCCTGTGTACACATGGAAAGACAGCTTTTTAACTTACTTTCTTTACTGGCTTATTACTTTACATTTTATAGGTTCCTTTAAACATCAATCAGCAATTATTTTTAATTTTCACATTTGTGCATGCTTGTTTTAAACCAAACTATTAGGAGTCTGTTGTCTGTTCTATTCTGTTGTCGCTATTATATACTAGTAGTTACCCTTTTAAATTGCACATTGTTACGTGATTTATAAGTAGTCTTTGCCTAATTGTTTTTAGTGTTATATACGGTATAGTGTCGTTCACTAGCGGCACAATTAAGACAAATGTGAAATACTGTTTTACAGGGGCGATTTTAGGATTTTAATTTTAGGTTGGATCAGGATCAGATCTTTTTGGGGTAAACAAAGAAAAATGTGTCATATAAATATTTAAGTAAGAACCGTGAGAGATTAACAAATTAAGTTGTGAGTTAAAAAAAACCTGTTTGGTATACAGTTAAAGGGGACGCAAATACATGTAAATTAGGGAAGTTTAATCAGAAAAACAAGCGAGTATACTGAGGGTATACTCAATTATTGATCCTCAGAAGTGGTAATACCCAAACAGCTCATGGAAAAAAGTAAGCATACTGAGTATACGTGCGTATAGCAAGGACTACACCACTGTATTGAACAACACACATTCTTGTCACAGGACAATTAAAAAGAAGAAGTATTGTATTTTTTGAAGAAGTATTGTATTTACTATTGTATCACGATACTATTTGAAGTATTTTATTACAGTATTTTACAACAGACATGAAGACATTTTTGGTTGATTGGCGCCTTATTTATTTCTCTAAACAGAGCAGATTGAACTGCCCTCAGCAGTAAGAGTGATTCTCTTGGGCGCCAAACACTCTGGAAAGACATCTTCTGCGAGCTGCATTTTGGGTAATGAGGAACAAGAGACTGACAGCCAAAACCCCTTTAGAGCTTCTGTTATATTCAACGAGACGAAGGTTGAGGTCATAGACACTCCAGGCTGGTCTGCTGAGTGTCCAGATCCTGCAGAGTTCAGCAGGCAGCTTCACACTGACTGGGTTTCTGGTTCAGCCAATGGAATCTGCATCCTCCTGCTGGTTATCAATGCAAGCTCTTCGTTCACGTTAAAAAAGCTGAAAGCAGCTGAGAAACATTTGCATGCATTGGGAGGGAATGCATGGAGCAGCGCGCTTGTGCTGTTCACAAATGGAGACTGGCTTGGGGGTGTTAGTGTGGAGCAGTATATTGAAAGTGAAGGAGATGCACTGCAAGCGCTGGTGCAGAAATGTGGAAATAGATATCAGGTGTTCAACAACAAGATCAAGCACAATGACAGTCAGGTCACAGAACTGATGCTGAAGATAGAGGAGACGGTGCTGGAGCAGATGATCAACAGCCATGCAAATCAAGGGAATATTGAACGACCTGTAGTACATGAAGCACTGCCATTCATTGGAAAGGCACATGATGGCAAAGTGCAAATCAGCACTTTTAGGAAGTCTAACATCCATCTTGGTGAGCAATTTTTACCATTATTTGATTGGAATTTACACAATTGCAAGTTTATACATCATAATCTCGAGTTTGCTTATAAGAATTGTAAGTTTATAATCCACAACGGTATGTTTTTTTAATATCAATTCAGATTTTTAATCCTTTTTTGTGAGTTTATTGCAAATTAAATCAAACTTGCATATTAATATTTAGTAATTCACGTTTGTTTTCTTTAGAATATTAAACATTATAATGCATTATAATGTTTCTTTATGCACGTTTACTTTAGTTCTTGCAATTGCAATTGTACCTTCCAATTCAAACATTTATTGCATCTCACAATTCAGACTTTTTCCTCAGAACCTATAGAGCAGGGGTGTCCAAACCTTTCATATAAAGGGCCAAAAACCAAATATCATCGAGAGCTGTGGGCCGAAGACAAATATAGCTATCTAACTATTTTACATTAAAGTTGCCATGGATAATATCCTCAATTATTTCATATAATTGCTAAAAAGAAAAACATTACAGTATAACAGTCTGCCTTTACCTTGATTCCCTCACCAAGTCTCTGCATTGTCCTCTTAGTCTGATTACCTAATTTGATTAATTTATACCATTAAAATTAAAACATTTAATTTCAGTCTGAACAATAAAACAATCGAATAAAAGATTACATACAATCTCTAAACCATCATCATTATTCTCCCTCTCTTTTCAGATGGCATGGTGGGTCAAATCAAAGATTATGGGGCAACTTTGAGCCAATAAATACATTTGTTTTACCATTAATATATCAAATTATGTTCAGAACTGCAAGTTTATACATGATAATCTTTCTTTATCAGAATTGGTAAAACCTTTATACTCCACAGCGGTGTGTCTTTAATTTGAGTTGAGACTTTTTATTTAGTTTGTGAGTTGTCCTTTAATACAGATTTTTACAACTCAAAATTGCATATTAAAATCTCCCAATTCACTGTTTTCCTCAGAACATTAAACATTATAATGCATTATGATGCACGTTTTCTTTTCATTCAAAGTATAATTGCAAGTTTATATCTCACAGTCTGGACTTTATACTAATATTACCTCTCAGTTCCAACATTTATTGCATCTTAAATTTTTTTCAGTTTTTTAAATTCAGTAATTCAGACTTTTTCAATTCAGATTGCATACAGTATCTCTCAATTCTAAATTTAAAAATAACTTTTTTACCATTAATTTATTAAACTATATTCAGAATTTCAAGTGTATACATCACAATCTTTCTTTATCAGAATTAATATTTTACACTTTATAATCCACAATGCTATGTTTTCTTTTCATTTCAGTTTAGACTTTATATTTCATTTGTGAATAATTTGTATTTGGTTTGTGTAATTAGCTTTTTAATGCAGAATTTGCATATTAATATCTCACAATTCACTTTTTCTCAGAATTGTACACTTTATGATTTATAATTGCACGTTTTCTTTTAATTCCAAGCATAATTTCACGTTTTTATCATAGTCCAGACTTTATTTCTTGGAATTGAATCTGTCAGTTCAAACTATTATAACTACATTATAAGCACATTTATATCCCCCAATTCAGTCTTTTCCCCCAGAATTTATCCAACTTATAACTTCATAACTCATAATTATAATCATATCTCTCAATTAATAGTTTGCACTCCACAATTCTGACTCTTTTGTTGTTGTTGTTGTTGTTTCAAATGTGTCTATCAGTTCCTAAAGTAATCATAATGCCTCAGTATGGTGAAGGGGACACTATACTGTCAGTGAACGCTGTCTTTCATATAAGATGTTAAGCCGAGGTCCTGTGGTCATTAAAAATGCCATGGCACTTTTTGTGAAGAGTAGGGGTGCAATCCTGGTCTAATTCTCTTACCCATCAGGGTCTCCTAATCATCCCCATTCATCAATTGGGCTCTATCACGGTCTCTCTACTCCACCAGTAGCTGGTGTGTGCTGAACACACTGGTGCCGGTCTCCTGTGGCCGCCATCGCATCATCCAAGTGGATGTTGCACATTTGTGGTGGTGTGGAGAAGCCCCCCTCATGATTGTGAAGCACTTTGTGTGTTTGGCCAAACATGATAAATGCACTATATAAATACACAATACAAACTTTACGACTTAAAATGACACTATTCTATCTCACAGTTCTCTTTTTTTATGGTTCCAGGTGATCCAGACATTCAAAGACATCCTCAAATGATTGGTCTCCCTGAACATTCACTCCCATCTACATTCACTGATGTGAGAAATACAATCAGTCTTTCACAAAATAAATCTCAATCCCTGGCCTGCAGAAGTGTCCGATTATCTGACAGGATGTCAAACCTTCGTCCGAGACTAGTAGTGATACTCAACGCATCTGAATGGTTTCACACAAATGAACCATGGAGGAATGTGCCAGAAAGTAGTCCCCCAACTCAACAATCAATGAACATACAACAACTATTTAGGAACGAATCACTAGAGGAAAGGCTGTATGTGCCGTCACTTTCATATTTGCACTGGAATACACCTTACACAGCTCAAACCGCAAAAGAGAAAGCTTTTATTGATTTCGTCCAATCGGAAGGCCTGCAGAAACTAATCAACCAATGGGGTGACAGCAACATAGAGGAGCTTGAGGCATTTATAGACTCGTATTTTGAGATGGTGTGGCAGGAGAATCAATGCAGCACTATGAATCCAAGAATCTGCAGTGAAAGTTTGGGAGTCACTGAGAGTGAACAGAGTCATTTGGCTTCGATAGACAGAAAACTGTCGAAACTTGACATCCTAGACGGAGTCCAGAGAGACTTGTGGGAGCTGAAGCAAAGCGTCGAGCACTGTAGCAGGATATTTCAGGAGCTGAAGGACAGAAATAAGGAGACACATGACCCTAGTCGACCCTCTGAAGAAACAGCGTCAGCAGAAAGTCAGGAAAGGGGTTGAAATGTGAACGCAGCTTTTCTAGAACTGAAATGACAAAGACGTACTTAAATAGTAAGCATATATGGGCCAAAACTGTAGCTTCATTATTTAAAGTGGTGAGATGTGCATTGTTCTTAATCCAATAAATCACATATGTTTATATTTTGTTTTGTTACTTATATATTGCTTTAAAAAATACACTCTGCATATAAGTTCATCAGCAGAGGTAAGAATCCAGTCAACCCAATAAAAAATAAAACATACACATTGTACACATACTTTGAAGTTGAAACCACAAATATTTATATATATATATATATATATACAATTTTGTGGTTTAGTTCAGTAGTTGTTTCCGATAATGTTCATGCAAAGTATTTTTTAGGAAACCTTAAATATTTTTTTATTGTTTCATATACATACACACACACACACACATATATATATATATACACACACACACACACACACACGCACACACACACACACACACACACATATATATACATAAATATGTTTCATATATATATATATATATATATATATATATATATATATATATATATATATATATATATATATATATATATATATATATATATAAATTTATTATTTTGTTTTTTGACATTTTTTGCTAAAATATTCTGTATAAATATTACATGGCAAAAATTAATCGGCAGAGGTCACAATGCAGTAAAAAATAAACCAAAAATAAAATAAAACAGATACACATTTCCACTTGTGTCAAAAATTAGAGTGCCATACTTTGACACAATTAAACTATATTAAAAGTTATGCAAAATAATAGTCTTTGTTTTATTAACTTAAAATTTTTAATTAGTTATGATTTTCACCGACTATATTGTCTCTTTAGTAACAAATAGCTTTCTCCGATAATTGATATATATTTTAAATAATAATAATTAAAAATGTATCATAACATAAACATACACAACGTAACATAAATATACATTTGATCCCTCTAAAACCATTTATGTGAAAGCATAATAAAAATACCATTCAACAGTCTAAAACTTGATTTAAAAAAAAAACTTTAAACTTAAAAAAAAATAATAAAACTTAATTCATAAAACACGTTTTTTGTGTAACATAGGTGTTTATATCTGCAAGTAGCCTAAAAAAAGCTAAATTTAGACACATGATTTGAAAAGTTTGACCTACAGTAACCTCTAAAATAGTCACTAAATAGCCCTCAAAACACTGAGAACATCCATTATATTAGTAAATATTAAAATAAATGGATAATTTGCACACTGCCTCCATCTAGTGGACGAATGATAAAGCAGTTGCCTTTACGTTCAGTCATTAGCTAGAGGTGTAGATTATATTTGAAATGCAGAGCATATTGCATATTCCGCATCCATTATTTCAAAGAGAAACATCTTACATATTGACCACTGCACACATAAAAGCATTAAAACACGAGAAACCCGTAAAATATATTCCCACACAAACTACTCGAGCATCTAAATGAACGCTCGTGACTGAGAATCTACCTTTGCGTTCAGGGAGCAGAATGCAGACAGATGAACGCGCAGAGACCCCTTAAAGGCGCGTGACCGTGTGACGCCGCTTCCCTTTAAGAGCCCGTTATGCGTCACCTGACCAGGTCCACCGACAAGGCAGGACCGTAACCTGCATTACCAGCAAAATAAGCGAATAAACATCCAAGATATACACTATATATGAGGTTTGAAACGTGAAAATATACTGTCGTGTTATAGTCTCGCCGTTAAAAAAAGGCCTGCAAGAGACGCGTCATCATCCACATCATCATCCGACCGGACGGGAAGGACACACGGGCTGCGACCGAATATTACCGGAATCCCGATCAGGTTTAAATCAACGGATCATTATTTGTTCGTTTGATTAAATTGATTAAAACATAATAACAATTAAAATAAACGCAAAACATCGCGTCGTTTCGATTAGATGTGTGTTTTGTACATATCATAATCGACGCTGACAGTTTTACGTCTTCATTTGATTATTTATTTCCCACGAGAGAAAAAAAAATAGCTCGGCGTAGGGCGTTACGTAATAGTGGCATTATCCAGGGTGCTGAAACCAACCCATGTACAAAACAAGCCTACACCGAGCGCATTTTACCCTAGTACAAACACCCAACTCGCGCTTTTAAATACGCGTTGGTTGGACGACGAAAGGAGATAGTATTGACATTGTCGGTTTCAAGAGATCCACCTTGGATTCCGTCTGCTTTTCTGTCGGCTAATTTCATATGCATTTGGGCTGTCCTTCCCCCTGAAGTTGAATCTTGAGGTGGTTGTCGACGCTACCGGGAGAAAATGTCGGGACAGACTCTGACGGATCGCATAGCCGCGGCGCAGTACCAGCTCACCGGCTCCGATGTGGCTCGTGCCGTTTGCAAAGCCACCACGCACGAGGTGATGGCGCCCAAGAAGAAGCACCTGGAGTGTAAGTCTGATATTTCTGACTCTCCTTCAGCATGCATTCGTTCATTCATTCATTCCTCGCCCTGGCGCTGTCCACTTCAGCACCACACAGGCTACAATAAAGCGGTGTTTACCGTGCATTTAACACAGAAACGCTCTGCATTATGCATGCTTTGTAATCGCAATTCTACCCTATACAATGCACATTAAATAAAGGCTAAGCAGCAGTGTGCAGTTCACTGAATTTACTACTAAAGCAAATTGACAGCAGAACATACCCCCCTGAAGTGCCTTTATGTGGGTGGCTTGTGTGAAATTGAGAGATTGAGAGGAAGACACACACAAACGGAGAAGACAGAGGGAAATCTACTGCATTTATACAGAACACAGGCTACAAAAGCATCTTCGTGCCGCCTGGAGCTCTGTGTCCTGCAGGAGAAGGCCTTCTGAATTATAAATCGATCAGCCAAAGCATGCATGTATTATTTACAAAGCCAAAGGTGAGGACACTGGTATGCATGCGGAGGATTTAAAGGCCAGGGAATCACACTTTGGGCTTAGGATGCCAACTTTAGCTTCCCGCCAGATCCATAGATTCATAATTGAGCTGGGCACAGACCTGTTGGCCTGCCTATCGCTTTACTTAGAGCATGCTTTTCTTTTTACACTAGCAATAAGCATAATAAAGCTGTCACCGGAGATGAAGAAGGTGCACATTAGTACCTAAAATGCACAATAGTGTCCCTTGTCAAATATTTGGATACTTATTTATTTATTCATACTGATGCTTTAAAGAAAATGCAAATATTTATAAACCAACATGTACCCTAATATTACCGATATTCAAGTCTTTAGAGACTGCTGGAGAGCATGCATGAAGTGTGTTGTACGAGTTTTTACTCCAGTCAGTTGTCTGTTGAATTGGAAGGCGTGAGGGGTGGTGTGGTTGTCATGGAAACTGAAGTAGATTATGGAGACGGGGGGAGGAGTGAGTGACATCATGATGACATGGTATCGTTCTGCACAAGAGGGTCTTCACTTGGGAGACGGATAGGATAGACGGCATGTGCTATGAATTAAAGTTGTGAGACAGTTTGATTGCAGTGCCAGCTTGTTCTAAATCTGCTAAATATTAACGGTCGAAAATTTAAAAGTGTTGATTGTTAGGAGTCTATTAAAATATTTACACATGCATTTTCTGTATTACATCATACAATCCTGCATCATGTAGTAAAGAGACCGAAGCCCGATTAGCTGAGACTGTAGTCATGTGCTGACATGTGTATGTGTGTGTCTGTATTTACACTGTCTGTAATCCGGTCACATGAAGCATGCCTTGAGCATTTCCATAATCCCAACGAGCTGCACCTGCTCACATATTCATAACCTACATATGTACACGCATATTGTGTCATACGCTTCAATATATCGAGATGTTACATAGCAACACATTGCACTAGTGGTGACACACTGTGCGCTCAATGGGTGCTAATCTGGACTATTCTTGGCTTCTTAACTCCACTGCAGTGTGCTTTCTAGCAGTTTCTACCATATTGGCAACTTTATATGGTGTTTAAGACAACCTTCTGCAGGAAAGTCTATTATGAGTGTTATTTTTGAGCATTTCATTCCTATTTATGTGGTAAAAATAACTTGTTTAAAGAAAATGGATACCATTTTAGGACTATTAAGATTTGTGTTTTGTCTTTGATGCTTGATTTTAGCTTAGCAAAAATTACTTGCATTACAGTTTTGCTTGGGTTTGTAAATGAAATGCCGAAAAGTGATTTTGCATACACAGACCACATTTTAAATAATAAAATGCAATGTGCCTAATGGTTCAAATAACCTTAGTGAACATAAAACAAATCTAATTATGCTTAAAATAACTTATTGCTTATTAATACTTAACACTTATTAAAATAGAATAAATATATACAAAATTGTAGTAAATGTCAACGGGTAATGTTAGTGGTGTAAATTATACTGCCAAGTGTAAAGATTTAATATATCCAAAAATAAATGAATAATATAATGCGTGGCACAGTGGTTAGCAATGTCACCTCACAGCAAGAAGGTCGCTGGTTTAAGTCTCAGCTTACTGCAAAAAATTATTTTCTTACTTTGATTTTTTTTGTCTTGTTTCTAGTCTAAATATCTAAAAATTCCTAAATCAAGAGGAATTTTCTAGACAAGCAAAACATATTGTTAAGATATAATATGCCAATATTAAGTGGGTTTTTCCTTAAAACAAGCAAAATAATCTGCCAATGGGGTAAGCAAAATAATCTTACTTCAAAAGAAAAAACAAGATTAATTTGCTCACCCCATTGGCAGATTATTTTGCTACGTTTCCACAATGAGCCTGGGTTGGAATATCAGCTGCTTCAGTCCAACATCTACATTAGAAGATAAAACTAGGGTGGACATTTCAGAAAGACAGTGTTCCAAAACACAGCCAAGAAAACTCTCAGATGCTTTCAGAGAAAGAAAATCAAGCTGTAGAATGGCCCAGCCAATCACCTGAGTCGAATCCAATAGAAAATACAAAATAAAGCTCAGATTTGATAGACGAGACCCACAGAACCATCAAGATTTTTACACTTTGTTGAAGTAAAAATCACAACTGAGCAATTAATGTGACTTCATTCTACATATAATAGGCGCAAAAAGCCTAAACTTAGTCAAATAGTGAAAACCTTTCATTTCAAAATCTTATAATGGAAATGTTTTCACCTCATTATAAGCTGACATGTATTTCACCCAGAAATTAGTTTGTTTTCTTGTAAAGGCTTTATTTTAAACCCATCAAGTGCGAGTACTTTCTCAATCCATGTTCAGTGTGTTTCCAAACATTAGATTTCCACTGAAATTGATTTTAAACCAAATCAAAGCACACCACATTCTCACGACACATTTGATTTGCATTGATTCTGCTGGAAACTAAAATATCGAATGACCACAGTTTTCTGACCACAACATTTCTGTCATTTCACTGCTCGTAAATTCCAGGTTTTTGTATTGCGCGTGCAAAAAATGCACAGTCATTTTGTTGCTTGTCTCCGTAGGGTTGTTTCTTGCTTCCTAATGCAATTGCTGTTATGAATTTTCCCCTTGAGACTCTCTGACTGTCTGCTGCCTCAATAATCATAAAACTCTCCCGCTTCCCCATAGCATTGAATAGCGCTGTAGTGGTAAATCCATGTGTGTTTCTGTGCGCAGATCTGATCTCGACCACCAACGAGACAAACGTGAACATCCCTCAGATGGCTGACACACTATTTGAGAGATCCACCAATGCCAGCTGGGTGGTGGTGTTTAAAGCTCTAACCACGACCCACCACATCTGCATCTACGGCAATGAGGTAAATCAGAGGGAGATTACTGCTTAAACTCTATTCCTTTATATCTTTTTATCTAAATTTGTCATCGTGTTGAAATTTGCTAACACTTTACTTGAAGGCGTGTAAGATAAGATATAATCATGACCTGACATTATTTTATGCATGCTTATGACAACTGTTATTAAGTGTCCTTTTATGTGCAAAGATGACAATATACATGATTGTCATTAGGCCATTATAGTTGTGTCATGACTATTTTTTTGATCACGTTTTCAGAGAAACAAGCTTTATTTGTTAATAAAATGCCTTATTAAAAGTGTAATTACTCATTTTATAAGAGTGTCATTCATATTTAATGACATTTTATTGACAAATTCAGCTTGTACCACTGTAGTTAAGGTAAAAAAAAATATTAATGATGCTGTTAAAAAATGTATGAGATATTTATAATAGGGATTTTCAGTTCTAAGCTTTTTGGAGTCAACTCCAATTCTCGACTCCTAATTTTGGAGTCGGTGGAATCGACTGTGGAATCAACTCCATTTACATTCATTTAAAATAGCGCAAGGACTAAATATGCTGTATCATATCATGCTTTACACAATGCTACTGCATCAGTAGCAACACTGTGCAGTTCACCGATTAAACAAAACCAAAAGTAAATCATTTCCAGCTAAAATAAAGTAGTTAACAACATACACTTTTTTACAGCATATTTTAATTGTCTGGTTAAGATAAGTAACAAAATTACATTGCAATCTTAGAGACACAAAGTTAAAAAATCTGTTTATTATCAGACTGTTTAATGGAAAGATGAGTGGCAGTTCATTACCAAATAAAAAAAAATGAAAAACATCCTAGTTGAAAACATCGATTAAAAAAATTATATAGAATAGTCTAAATATCTTCTTTATGTAAATGTTTGATACTTGAATACTTTACCAAGAGAGCGAAATAATCTGGGGTTGTTCATTTCTTTACTTTTTGATGCCCCAACTGATCAATAAACAAAAGTAGCTAGATTTTTCATTAGATTTAATGACCAATTAAATATGAAAATTAAATATTAAACTTAAATAATTCATACAATAACAAAAATAATAACTAAAATAATAAATAAAAGCAGCGTGACAGACTGTCCCTAAACGCATATCATATTGCTCTCTCTCTCTCACTCTCTCTCTCTCTCTCTCTCGTAAATGCAATTTTCTTTAAGCTGTACTTTTAAATAGCTCTTTATTTTACTTTTAAATATCACTGTTTTTTTTTGTGCAATTTGTTTATTAATGTAATTTAATAAGGGTGTGGGAACCGCATTGTCTACGTTGGAAGAAAAGGAGTGAGTCAGGCCTAGTTTTTGAACATTTAACCTCGGCTATAAATTTATTTAAAAATCCTCTTTTGGAAACGAATTTCATTTGGTATAATTCTGATTATTTTTGTAGTCATTAAAATAAACAGAAGAAAGAATCAGAGGTGAAATTAAGTGCGTTCAGGGCCAAAACAAAACCACGACCACATGTATTGTCAGATTTTGTGACAATAAACTAACTTGGCTACTTTTGCCATTATGATTAGTGTTTTATTTATTTTTGAATAATTCATAAATTAAATAAATATTTTAATTGAGCATATAATAGCAGCCAACAGCCTAATATAACATCATAATTTTACCTGCAGTGCTGTTTTAAGACGTCGATCTGCCAATAGTATCCGATCTGCTCCAAATTCACACACATATACAACTATATTTAACTCATAACAAAGCAAGCTTGACATCGCAGGCAGATCCAAAGCAAAATGCAAAAGGTGTAGGTGCTTTATAGGAATTTAAAAATGAAAGCAAACTTCATCCTGCAGCACTATTTAATAGCATAGAATGCTCGTGGATGTTAAATTCGTAAGCAAAAGCGTAAATAGTGTGATCACGCATTCAACAGACCGCAACGGACTACAAATCTGCCATTACATGGACTACATATTCCAGTCATGCAACGCTCACACGCACTAGTTCCTCATTCCATTGATTACACACAATCACACAGCTGAAGCTGTTCAGGACTAATTACACAGACTATTTATACACCTCCTAAACGCACACATTGCTGAGTCTTGTTATAATGCTTTTGAGAACATTACGACGCGTTTTCCTTGCCTTGCCAGTTTTGACCCTGGCCTTGTTTGTTTGTTTGATTGTTTTACATTGTATGCTACCTGCCTATTGACCATCCGCCTGTGAATTGACATTGACCCTGGATTGCCCGTATACATCTGTTTGCTCCTGTGTTGAATATTGCTGGCCTGACCATTCTCTGCATAATAAACCCTGCATTTCCATCCACACTTCCCTGCCAGCTTACACTTCACATTTACACAGTCAATGTTTATGACAGATGTATGACAAGTTTTGCTGTCTTGGTAATGTCAAGTTGTCATGACAAATACAAAGACTGGTTGTGATGTATCGGTTTGTTAAGTTGTCATAACAAACAATGTTATCTTTGCATTTAAAATGTCACAATTAAGAGAATGACACTTAATGAAAGTTATTATAAGCATGCATAAAATCTCATTCACATGATTATAAAGGTTTCATGACAGCCTTGTGGACACCTCTTCAAGTAAAGTGTTTACGAACATGTAAGCTTCCATTAGTTAATGTTAGTATATTACAACCACTGAACAAAACATTTATTACAATATTATTAATGTTTGGTAATGTTACTAATCCAAATACAGTTTTTTGTATAACAATAACAAGTTATAAAAGCAATAAATTCTTAAATGTTTTAAGATTTCTTCATTTTAAATCCCTGCAGAGATTCATCCAGTATTTGGCATCGAGGACTTCCCTGTTCAATCTCAGCAACTTTATTGATAAAACAGGCACCCATGGTGAGTTCCTGTGCATTTGTGTGTGAGCTGAATGTACACAGAGACAGAAACTTCAATAAATGGGGCATATGCAGAGCTAGTGTTTTTCAGCCAATGATGAGCTTCCAGTTAGAGCTTTATATGACTATTTTCAATTTCAACTTTTACAGCATCTGTGTTATAATGTAATTAAAATACATTCAGTTAAATGGAGTTAAGCATTCACTTGGCTGTTAAAGCGTAAAAAGAGATGAACGACCATTTAAAGAGTCACGAAACACCAAAACACATTTTTTGAGTAGTATATGTGTCGCACACTGCTAAAAACACTATTAGAACACATATATTTCAATGAAAAGTAAAAATTTCAAGCAAATTCATATTTCCGGTTTGAAAAGAATCTTTTTAAGCTGCGTCACGGCCATGAGATCTTAGCGTGTATTTCAGCATGTAGACTGGATGTCAGTACCTGGGAGTACCTTTCGCCATCTCTGAGCATTCTCCATTGATTCATGAGTATGGCTTGGTTCAAACCAATCAGCACGCTCTATTAAGTATGCGCTGCAACTTCATTAATATGCATGCTAGCTTCGAAGACTGTACCTGAAACAGTGCTCAGACGGCAGAGAGACGACACGTTGTGTTGCCAAAAGAAGTGGGAAAAGAATAAGAATTGTTTGGAGATAAGGGTGGTCAGTGTTGCTTTTATAATTTGCTGCAGCGAAGGTTTTGTTTTTGTTTTCCCGCTATGAGAGCACAACTGGACTCAAGTGTGGATCAGTGCACGTGACACGCAACAGAAATACGTTTGTAAGGAACATTTTTTCCTCGAGAGCTTTTCGCATCTCGAAATTGTGAAATCCGGATTTGCTGCTCGTCTCCTTTAAAAAAAGACGCAGCTCCAGTATGTGTTGATTGTCCTGTCTCTACAGATTTGGTAAGTGTGTGCGATCAGTGCCCTATAACACAGTTATAGTTCGTATCGTCAGCAATACTCTTAGTGTTTAAAGACAGACCTTAGTCAAAATGATTTCTAAGTTACTTAGTTTACGTTAATATCACTACAATATTATGGACTGAAAGATCTGCTGTAAATGCTGCTCTCCGGGTGAAAACGTGAACACTGCAAGCAAACTATTGCCGACCGTCGTGTTTAATTTTTGCCGCATTTTGTGACAGGATTGTCTACACACACATGGCTTTCTGACCTATTGAGTGCATCTGAGTTACCGAGAAATGCAGAGGTTTTTTCCTCTTTTACGACGTGCGGTATCAAACATTCCACCGTAATTAAACACAGTCACTGTCTTTCTCCCCTGCGTGTCTGCCTCTGTGAAAATCAGCCAAATGGAAACTCCCATTTTTATTCAAATGCTTCCCCTTTTTCCTTCCCCGACACTCCCACCCAAACAAAGCTAGACACACCCACTTTCCTGACTTTTTCCAAACTAGAGGTGTGAAAACACCCTGCTGAAACAGGGGGTTTCATAGCCCCTTAAATGCAGGCCCCATCATTAACGGCAGCTAGCACAGAAATTCTTTTAAAAACACAGGGGTAAAATTAATTTTCATATTTTAAAAACAAGACGTGGAACAATTTAATTTAATGCAGTGCTTCTTCTTTGGTTTGATACCCACTTTATATCGTATCTCAGCCAGGCCGTGAAGATTGCTGTTTTTTAACGAAATCTTAAAGATCTTAAACGCGCCGATATTGTATGGGATGACCAGAAGCGCTGGGGCTGGCGGACTGAATTTAAAAGTCCGAGTGCATATACCCCATTGCCACTCAATTTGTAGCGTGCTGCATAAAGTAATTACACAAACTTTGCTGCATAACAGTCAATAAAATGATGTTTGTCTAATGTTGGTTATTTGTTTCTGTCCTCAAGGTTATGACATGTCTACATTCATCAGACGATATGCACGATATCTGAATGAGAAGGCATATGCTTACCGCGCCATGGCCTTCGACTTTACTCGAGTTAAGAAGGGGTACGTCAATCGCTTCTGGGAACAGAAGGAGACATTTACTACCTATAGTTACTGGAGCTGTGCTGAAAAAAAGAGTGTCATCTGGCATTATAAACTAGCGCAGAGCGCCATCAGCTGTTAAAACCAGCCTAGAGTGCCATCTGATGGTAAAAACTAGCCTAGAGCACTATCTGCTGTAACAAACCAGTGAAAAAAAAGCACCATATGCTGATACAAACTAGCCTAAAATGCCATCCCCTGTAACAAACTAGCCTAGAGTGCCATCTGATGTTACAAACCAGCCTAGAGTGCCATCTGATGGTAAAAACTAGCCTAGAGCACTATCTGCTGTAACAAACCAGTGAAAAAAAAGCACCATATGCTGATAAAAACTAGCCTAAAATGCCATCTGCTGTAACAAACTAGCCTAGAGTACCATCTGATGTTACAAACCAGCCTAGAGTGCCATCTGATGCTAAAAACTAGCCTAGAGCACCATCTGCTGTAACAAACCGGTCTAAAACACCATCTGCTGTTACAAACTAGCCTAGAGAGCCATGTGGCGTTACAAACTAGCCTAAAACAGCATAAAGTGTTACAAACTAGCCTGGAGCGCCATCTGTGCTTACAAACTAGCCTAGAGCGCCATCTGTGTTTACAAACTAGCCTAAAGCGCCATCTGTGTTTACAAACTAGCCTAAAGCGCCATCTGGGGTTACAAACTAGCCTAGAGCACCATTTGCTGTTAGAAACTACCATAGAGCACCACCTGCTGTTAAAAGTTAGCCTAGAGCTCCATCTGCTTTTACAAACTAGCCTAGAGCACCATCTGCAGTTACAAATTAGCCTAGAGCGCCATTTGCTGTCCCAAACTAGCCTAGAGTGCCATCTGCTGTTAAAAATTTGCCTAGAGCTCCAATCACCGATATGATATAAAATATGGGTGAAAATATATAAAATATAGCTATATGAGCTCCACGTCACCTATATGATATAAAATGTGTGTGTGTTTTCAGAGCTGAGGGTGTGATGAGGACTATGGCTACTGAGAAGCTCTTGAAAGCCATGCCAGCACTGCAGACTCAAGTGGACACACTGCTGGAGTTTGATGTGAGTAACATCTTCTTTGAAGACATCAAGACAGCATATAATATAGTTGCAATATGTTTTCCTTTTCTATTGTGACTCATATTCATGTGAAATATCTGCTTAACCAATAAAATAAAATAGTTTGAGCACATCTGGAGATGACTGGTCCGCTATTGATTGATGCCATGTGATTGACAGGTTTAAGTCCAGTCCTCAAACTAGTAAACAGACGTCATTTTGATTAAAGATTACAATGGCACATTAATATATACACATACACTTTAAACTGCAATTAAGAAGCCCAGATTAGGACTTGATAAATGAAGTAGGTTGAACTTAAATTTTGTCTTTCTTTTTTTTAAACACAGGTTCATCCTAAAGACTTAAACAACGGCATTATAAACGCAGCGTTCATGCTTCTCTTTAAGGATCTGATCAAGCTCTTCGCCTCCTACAATGACGGCATCATCAATCTATTAGGCATGTGATAAACAATGTATTAACCACATTTTATTGATGCTTATTTATTTATTTTTTTTAAACTGTGATGTTTTTTTATTATTCAGAGAAATATTTCAAAATGAAGAAGTCGGAGTGCAAGGACTCTCTGGAGATTTACAAGAAATTTCTGACCCGAGTGACCAAAATCGCAGAGTTCATGAAAATCGCTGAGGTGAGGCGGGCAGCGGAGATGTGTTAAAGTCAGACATATGTGTACAACATCTATTCACAACATGATTACTGTGTTATTTGTTCTGCAGCAAGTAGGAGTGGATAAAAATGACATCCCTGACATCTCTTATGTAAGTCAGCTATGGCATTTCCATGTGTTTAGTGTGTCACAAGCTCTTAACTGTTGTAGATGCTTGTCTAATTTCTAGTCCTGAAGTCTAAACATTTTTTAAATCAAGAAGCATCTTCCAGACAAGTAAAAAAATAGTCTTGTTTTCAGAAATAATGAGTCGAAATGAAGAGAGTTTTTCCTTAAAATGAGCAAATTAACCTAAAATTAAATAACGTTGCTGCTGCTCTGAAACAGTATTATTTTGCTCACCCCGTTGGGAGATCATTTAGCTTGTTTAAAGGAAAAACTCAATTAATTTTGACATATTATTTCTGAAAACAAGACAATGTGTTTTATTTCTACCTGACTAGAAGAAAAGCAGAGTAAAAATCAAGGCAAATATTGATTTCTAGATGTCGATGGTTGAGAAAACACTATACCCCAGTCTACAAGGCTTTTACAGTAATCAAGTAAATCTGTGTGAGTGTCAAAGAGCTTTTCATCCATGCTAACTGAGCGCCATAATTGCTTTCCTTGTGGGGATTCCCAGTGTCTGCATCCCGGCGTAGTTGCAGATCTAGCAGATTCAGACAGTGAAGACTGTCCCTTTAAAGACTGCCGCAACGAAGAGCCGGTAACCTTAAGGCTGATATGGGACGCCGTGAACTGTACATCTCAGTGCATTGTTTTTACCTGAAATATCTCTTATGTGGGCTATTTAATCACAAAACACTACTGATTTATATACAGTTGAGAATTATTAGGCCTCTTATTAAATTTTAATTCTGTATTTGTTTCCTAATTACTGTTTAACAGAGAAGCACATTTCTCAATGGCTGATTTCTTTTATCTTTATCATGAAGACAGTTCATTATAGTTGACTAGATGTTTTTCAAGATACTTCTATTCAGGTTAAAGTGACTATCAAAGGCCTAACTGGGTTAATTAAGTACTGTAAGTTAGGGTAATTAAGCATATCATTGTATAACAGTGGTTTGTTCTGTAGATAAAAATATATTGCTGGAGCTAATAATATCGAGGTCAAAATGGTTTTTTAATTAAAAACTGCCTTTATTCTATCCGAAATAAAACAAATCAGACTTTCTCCAGTAGAAAAAATATTATAGGAAATACTGTGAAAAATTCCTTGCTCTGTTAAAAATCGTTTGGGAAATATCTGAAAAAGAAAAAAAATTACAGGAGGCTCAAATCTCAGATTTTGCTGGTATTTACTCACTTTCAAGTCAGCTATGTTCTGAATGGCATACAGAGTGAGTAACAGCAAATCTTCATTTTTTTTTGGGTGAACTATCCCTTTAAAAGACCATATAAAAACATATGTGACCCGAGTCCTTATGTTCCACGGGTATTTTCCAGGGCTATAATCAAAATACATTGTATGATTTAAAATTATAGATTTTCTTATGGCCAAAATCAATAAAATATTAAGTAAAGATATTGTTTTATGTAGATATTTTGTATATTTACTACCATAACATAATTAAATTATGTATAATTTAATTATATACAATTTATAAATATAATTATATATATATATATATATATATATATATATATATATATATATATATATATATATATATATATATATATATATATATATATATATATATATACATATATATACATATATATATATATATATATATATATATATATATATATATATATATATATATATATATATAATTAAATTATATATAATTATAACTTAATTAAACCTCAAATTTTGATTGGTAATATGCATTGCTGGGAACTTTAAATGAGATTTTCTCTTTTTTTCAGCATTATCTCTGACAAATCTTGTTCTATGCAGACTATGTATATTGGTTTTGTAGTCCAGGCTCACATATTATAAATATGACTGTACTGACACTAGTGGATAAAAACACAAACACCTAAAAGCTGGAACAAATAAGCACTACATTAGTTAACACAAACTAACACATAATAATATGTCTATAGCATCTTGTTAATCTTGGTTGAAAATATTTAGCGCATTTACTAATACATTATTAAAATCTAAGGTGATATCTGTTAACATGAAGTAATAATAGACAAGTGTATTTTATCAACTAACATTGCTGTGAAAAAAACACCTTGCTCTAAGTTAATTCATGTTAATGAAAGCATTAGCTAATGTTAACAAACGAGACCTTAGTGTACAGTGTTACCCTATTGTCTTCCCTGCAGTTGCTGCTGAAGTTGTTTCATAATTCATGACCTGCAACACACTGACACGGTTATTGAATTTAATCAACACAATCTGTATTGGACAGAATAATGATGACACGGTTGTCTATTTAGAGCTGCTTTAGAAATTACAATATATATATATATATATATATATATATATATATATATATATATATATATATATATATATATATATATATATATATATATATATATATATATATATATATATATATATATATATATACTGTATGTGTATCTGTATATTTAAAAAAGGAAAAAAAATCAAAAGGGGCTAATAACTCTGACTTCAACTGTATATATATATGCCCCTTTTGATTTTTTTTTCCTTTTATAAATATTTCTCAAATAATGTTTGGCAAGGAAATTTTCACAGTATGTCTGATAATATTTTTTCTTCTGGAGAAAGTCTTATTTGTTTTATTTCGGCAAGAATAAAAGCAGTTTTAAATTTTTTTATAGCCATTTTTGGGACAAAATTATTAGCCTCTTTAAGCTAATTTTTTTTTTCGATAGTCTACAGAACAAACCATTGTTATACAATAACTTGCCTAATTACCCTAACCTGCCTAGTTAACCTAATTAACCTAGTTAAGCCTTTAAATATCACTTTAAGGTGTATAGAAGTGTCTTGAAAAATATCAAGTGAAATATTATGTACTGTCATCATGGCAAAGATAAAATAAATCAGTTATTAGAAATAAGTTTTTAAAACTATTATGCTTAGAACTGTGTTGAAACAATCTTCCCTCCATTTAACAGAAATTGGGGGAAAAAATAAACAGGGGCGCTAATAATACAGGGGGGCTATATATATATATATATATATATATATATATATATATATATATATATATATATATATATATATATATATATATATATATATATATAGGAGACTTATCTTTTATATACATGACTATACAGACTATATACAGACTTGGCTTTTCTAAGAGGTCACATCACAATTAGCCTTTCATTCAGAAGCTGGAAAAGGCAATGCACTAAAGTCCAGCACTGTCCCATGGTTTTTGAGTGGATTTTGCAGTGGTTTGAGCGAAGGTTTTCAGCAGGTTTTGATGTGCTGTTCTTATTGTTTGGATTTGCAGTGGAACTTTAAGAGATACTCAAATCAAATGTTTGAGCTGCTCATCACTGATATGTGTGCTTCATTCTGTCAGGCACCCAGCAGTATTCTGGAGTCACTGGAGACACATATGAACAGTCTAGAAGGGAAGAAAGGGTAGGAGACCTCTAAACTCATCCTAAATCATATTAAATGTTGGAGGGGACATAAAACAATCTGCATTTGATCCACTCAAAACTATTATTTATACTGCTTGTTCAAACTACTTTTTTAAAATGAGCTGAAACAACACAATTCTTGAGCTTTTCTAAGGGACAACTTAATTGCTTTATGTTCAATGCACTCAAATTTGTAAAAACAGTTAACTTAAGCTTAGTTCACACTACAGGATTTTAAGCCTGATTTGAGCCTTATTTGAAGTTAGCAAGCTCGCCGACAGATCAGGCTATGATCGGGGAAAAATCTGGGGGTGCTCGGCGCTCTGCAGTTTTTATGAGTGAACTACTACAGAACACATCAAAGGGGCTCGCTGAAGCATCGCCAACACCTCACAGACGGAAATCCAATAATTAGCATGCTAAATATTCCAAAGTAAACTGCCGACTCGACCCCACGTGTGGTTACGAGCTGCAGCCTATGAGAGAGCATATTAGCGTGAGCTGAATGGCCGCTAGGAGCTTAACAGAAACGTCTGTGATTGTCCAGAATGGGCATTGATGCACTCGCTTCATTCTGCATTAACAAAGACACGAGAGTAGGCTATATTAATAATGAAACTAGAATTCTATAACTAATAGAAATGCCAGACTGCTCATTCTGATTGTCATATTGTCACATCATATTTACATTCAAAGCTTCTATTGAGATACTAAAATTAGGTTTTGAATGTCTGTCATCATATTATATGACACCATCACACTAAAAGTATTATGTTAATTAATAATACAGCCTATAAATATGTAGTTAAGATACTAGAACAAGCGCAAAGGTCTGGATCTCACTTTCATTTTCACTTTCAAACAGGAGCTATTTCACAGCACAGAATATGATGTTTTTAAAAAAAAGATATATCTAAAGTAAATTTCTGTTTTTGCTATCAGAAAGTTTTGTTTTTTGTTAGCAGGAAGTTGCTAGGCAAAAAATTCATGCATATTTAATTTCACAGCGAAAAGCAGCAGACATGCATGCAGTCATTTTGACCAGTATGATAATTAAAGGTAGACTGTCATTTAAAAAGATTACAATGTGAGAAAAAATACATAGATATTAAGGAAACGTCAGGGTGTTATAGATATGTATGTTTTATATATATGTAGTTATGTAGATATATAATTCAAAGAGTTATAAAATTTGTAAAAAAAAAAAAAAAAACTCTGTGTCTATCCACTTGAACCTTGCAGATGAGCTGCACCTGGTTACACTTTATTGTACAACTTACAGTATAACTAGTCATTTCATAATTATTGAGCAGTATTCATTAATTGCATGTACTAACTATATGCTTGGGGTTAGAGTGTGAGTTAGGTTTAGGGCTTGTAATTATGCATAATTCAATGTAGTTACTATAGTAAGTGTATGGAGCATGTGTAACTACATCACCAATTAAAGTGTTATAATAAAAAATAATTAAAGCAAGGCGCATAACCATTGCATGTCTTTGCCAATTTTGTATATAAAAATCAGAAAGTGTGTGTGCATTAATATTAATCCTATGTTTCTTTTCTCTTCCCGCATGGATTTACTTAGGGATGGGTGAGTACATTTAAAAAACTCCTGAAGATTTTGATTGGTAACACTTCATTTGAAGTATTCCCACCATTAACTACTGGCTTATTATTATTAGTAGTATTATTATTCATTAATTTTCTTGTCGGCTTAGTCTCTTTATTAATCCGGGGTCGCCACAGCGGAATGAACCGCCAACTTATCCAGCACGTTTTTTTCATGCAACTGAGCCGAGCAGAGCCGAGGTTCGAACCAGCGACCTTCTTGCTGTGAGGCGACAGCACTACCTACTGCACCACTGCGTCACACTATTATTAGTATTAATATTAATATTAATATTAATATTAATATTAATATTAATATTAATATTAATATTATTATTGTTATTATTATTATCATTATTATTATATTGTCTGTTTATTAGTACTTATGAAGTGTGATCTTATTTTACATTCATAATTCTATCTAATACCTAAACCCAACTATTACCTTATTAACTATTAATAAGCAACAAATTAGTAATTTATTGTGCTTATTGATTTATTAATAGTAGAAACTAAACCTTAAAACAGGGGCTCCCAAACATTTCAGCCTGCGACCCCTAAAATAACTCCCAAATTCATCTTACATGGTTAGAAATATGCAAACGTAGTCATACAACAATAGGCCTATATAAACGCAAGCATATTGACCACACAAAAAAGTGCAACAGTCCAACCATATCATTTTTGTAGTGATTTATTAATTTGTTTAATTTAATATTAAGCTCACCTTAAGAGACTGGTGGACACAATGCTTTCAGCACAAGTCTATTCTTGGTTTAATTTTGGAGACCGCCAATCAAAGATCATTCGTAATATTCAGCTGTGATGTGTATTTATTTTTAATGTGTTTGACTGCCATAAAGGTGTCAGAAAGTTTAACCTGATGCTATAAAATCAATCTGCCTCCGCTGACGCTGTTGCTGTGTTGTTAATCTAACATAAACACACCGATCCTATAAACAAAAAATATTTAAAGGCTGACGGCTTTTCATTTGCATGTTGTTGTTTTTTTACTATGGGTTATGGTTAAAATATGCAATTCTAGTAGTTAAATAAAATTAATTTGACTTTTCTAAATCACTAAGCGACCCCTTGTTATTGTCATGTGACCCCCCAAGAGGTCCCGACCCCCACTTTAAGAACAACTGCCTTATAATAAAGTGTGACCTTTTGCTGTTTTGATTTAAAACCATCCGTTCACTTGTATCTGTGTTTATCTTTCAGGTCACCCACAAAGGTAAGCAAGCACTTTATTTGCTTAAAGCAGGGATGCCCAGACTCGGTCCTGGAAGTCAGGTGTCCTGAAAAGTTTAGTTTCAACCCCGATCAGACACAACTGGGTTAGCTAATCAAGCTCTTGCTAGGCATTCTAGAAACATCCTTGCAGGTGTGTTGAAGCAAGTTGGAGCTAAAATCTGCCGGACGCCGGCCCTCCAGGACTGAGTTTGAACACCCCTGGGTTAAAATCATTATAATGTCATGGATATCACTAACATACAGCTGAAGTTGAAATTATTTGCCCTCCTGTAAATTGATTTTCTTCCGCATTTGCCAAATGATGTTTAACAGAGCAAGGATTTTTTCACATTATTTCTAATAATATTTTTCTTCTAGAGAAAGTCTTATTTATTTTACTTCAGCTAGAATAAAAGCAGTGTGCAACTTTTTAAAACCATTTTAAGGTCAATAATATTAGCCCCCTTAAGCTATATTTAATTTCGATTGTCTACAGAATAAACAACCCTTATACAATGACTTGCCTAATTACACTTAACTTAGTTAAGCCTTTAAACGTCACTTTAAGCTGAATACTAGGATCTTGAAGAATATCTAGTCAAGTATTACATACTGTCATCATGGAAAAGATAAAAGAAATCAGTTATTAGAAATGAGTTGTAGGGATGGTATACCGTTTGACTTTTGTGGCCACTACTATCTAATGTATATCAATTAAGATGTTATTTAAGAATTTATTTATTTATTTATTCAACTATTTCTTTCCCTAATAAGCTGACCTACTCTTTTCTTAAGATTCGGGCATGCCCTTTTGTCTGTGAAACAGCAAGATGGCAGTAGTGGAACTAATTACAATCTCGGGGTTGATTTAGTCCACTACTAAATAAACACCAGTCCAAGTTTTATTTACATTTACATTTAGTCATTTAGCAGACGCTTACAAATGCGACTTACAAATGAGGACAAGGAAGCATTTTACACAACTAAGAGCAGCAATGAATAAGTGCTTTAGGCAAGTTTCAGGTCTGTAAAGTCTAAGAAGGGAAGTATTAGTAGTATTAGTATTTTTTATTTTATTTTTTTTGGGTACAGTTAGTGTGATATTCAAAGAGGCAATTGCAGATTAGGAAGTGAAGTGGAGACTAAATAGTTGAGTTTTTAGTCGTTTCTTGAAAATAGCGAGTGACTCTGCTGTTCTGATGCAGTTAGGGAGTTCATTCCACCAACTGGGCAGATTGAGCGTGAGCGTTCGCGAAAGTGATTTCTTCCCTCTTTGGGATGGAACCACGAGGCGACGTTCATTCACAGTACGCAAGTTTCTGGAGGGCACATAGATCTGCAGAAATGAGAGCAGATAAGAAGGAGCAAGGCCAGAGGTCACTTTGTAGGCAAACATCAGAGCTTTGAATTTGATGCGAGCAGCAACTGGCAGCCAGTGCAAACGGACTAGCAGCGGAGTGACATGTGCTCGTTTAGGTTCATTGAAGACAACTCGTGCTGCTGCATTCTGGAGCAGTTGATTGATCCCCGAGAATGTCCTAAAAAGCCTCTTACACACCCATCAACTGAGTACTTAACTCTGGGTGGAGGAGGTACACTCCACAACTACTGTTATACGTATCAGTATCGTTATTGGTGTGCCGCAAAACACATCAGCTCGCGATGGGATTCCACAAAAATTCACCACAAATTTTGTGAATCCACTGATGCCTTTTATTCACTGAATGAGAACCCAACAGCGTTCCGTTACTACCCACTACTTCACAGACAATCCCTTGTCTATAATATTATAAATCTTCCTACCTTTCTTTTTGTTGATTGATCAATGGTGTTACCAGTAAACAAATGCCACGCGTCCTCCACCAAACTGTAGGGACGGTATACAGTTTGACCTAAAGAATGACCGGTCTGGTAGATGAGGAAGAGCGTCCTAGGAACTCATTGTGAGCATTGAAGCTGGCTTCTGCTAATGAAACTGCAAACTATCTTCAATATAAACCTCTGACTCCTGCTCTTCTTCATCTATC